>NC_088800.1:69556689-69858886 GCF_011386835.1 Chrysemys picta bellii | reverse complement strand
TTTTCAGAGTCAATGTTCCCCAGGACAGAGTTCCCCCATCATGTAAATATGGTCTGTGTTCTTTGTTCCTAGATGTTTACATTTAGCCATATTAAAACAAGCATTGCTTGCCCCCAGCTTACCAAGCAAACTAGACCGCTCTGTATCAGTGGCCTGTCCTCTTCATCATTTACCACACCCCCAATTTGTGTGTCACCTGCAAACTTTAATCAGTGATGATTTTGTGTTTTCTTTCAGGTCATCGATAAAAGATGTTAAATAGCATAGGGCCAAGAACAAGCCCTGCAGGACCCCACTAGACCCCATCAGCTATTTGTTTGTGTTATTTAAAATAATACAAGCTGTCAGGATCCTAAGCAAGCCCAAAATGTTACAAGGGTTTCCAAGTGGTGTGTCCAGGAAGAAGTTCAGAAGATCCTCAGTTTGGACTCTGAGCAGTCTCTTTTGACGTATAATCTTTGCAACTATATACACATACAATGGTGACCCTTAAAAACCTTCAATTGACTTGAATAACCTCACTGTAGTATTCAAGGTATGCGGTACATTTAGGGAAATACAAGAAAAATCTATTTATTTTAGGTAAAGCTGGCAAGATTTTAAGGTAGTCTATAGATACGAAGATACTGCTGTGCAGAGAGAGGGGGTATGTGCACTTACAAAATTACAGTTAACTGGATTTTTTCCATCAGCTATTTATAGAATATTTTGGCAGACAACATCCAAATTGTTATTTATTTTAAATAATCTGTTATTCTGGCTCCAATGCAGACACTACAGACAGTGTTTAACGCTGCTCTTCCCCCTGTTGCGTGTGCTCTGGGAATTCTATCCTGCCTCAGCAGGTCTCCTCTGTGTAGCTGCTGTTGATTGATGTCATGTTAAGCTGCCTCCTGACCCTGATCTAGCTTGGTATTAGGCAGTCATTGCTATAACTCACAAGTAGCAGAGTTTGCAGCCTCTCGTCATCCAACAATGGCTGGCAGTTGGGCTCATTCAGAGCCCATTAAGATGATTTTTCCAAGGCAAGTCCATGTGGACAGAATACTAATGGGCACTCTAACACAATGAAGGTGTCTGTTTGCCGTCATTCTTCTTAACCGCTGGGCTTTGTAATGATACAGTTTTGACAGTGTTGTTTTTTGAGCCATTGTGAATGAGTCAATATTTATTATTGCTATTTTACAAGATGACTAAGGTATAGTGTGGCATTCAGACAAAGCAGCTCAGAATTTCTTAACAATATGCACTCATACAAGTTGACACAAATGCAAAACTGGTAGAATGCAGAACAATCTGAAGCACTAGAGATCTCTAAAGAAGAAATGTGGTGCACCTGTCAAAGGCAGACTACATGCTCAAGCCTTTCCTAGCAAACCTTCCCTATGCCTACCCATTCCATGAAACCATTTGACATTCTTCTCGAAATTAAGTGAACAAGAAACATTTCTTTTGGCACAGTCCACTTCGAGCTTCATGTTGTCCAGCGAGTTAAAATAGGAACTTTTATTTCGATCCATTCTGTACTTTGCAGCCTCAAGAGTCTGAAACTATGTGCACTTATTTATTCCGTCTATGGCCTGGTCTACACTACGAGTTTAGGTCGACTTTAGCAGGATTAAATCGAATTAAGCCTCGACACGTCCACACGACGAAGCCCTTTCTTTCGACTTAATGGGCCCTTTAAACCGGTTTCTTTACTCCACCTCCAACGAGGGGATTAGCGCTAAAATCGGCCTTTGCGGGTCAGATTTGGGGTGGTGTGGACGGAATTCGACGTTATTGGACTCCAGGAGCTATCCCACAGTGCTTCATTGTGACCGCTCTGGACAGCACTCTCAACTCAGATGCAGTGACCAGGTAGACAGGAAAAGCCCCGCGAACTTTTGAATTTCATTTCCCGTTTGCCCAGCGTGGAGAGCACAGGTGACCACGCAGAGCTCATCAGCACAGGTAACCATGATGGAGTCCCAGGATCGCAAAAGAGCTCCAGCATGGACAGAACGGGAGGTACGGGATCTGCTCGCCATATGGGGAGACGAATCAGTGCTAGCTGAGCTCTGTAGCAGTAAACGAAATGGCAAAATATTAGAAAGGTCTCAAAGGCCCTGAAGGACAGATGCCATAACAGGGACACACAGCAGTGCCGCGTGAAAATTAAGGAGCTACGGCAAGCCTACCACAAAGCCAGAGAGGCAAACGGAAGGTCTGGGGCAGAATTGCAAACATGCTGCTTCTACGCGGAGCTGCATGCCATTCTAGGGGGTGCAGCCACCACTACCCCAACCGTGTGCTTTGACTCCGTCAATGGAGAAACACGCAAAAGGGAAGCGGGTTCGGGGTACGCGGAAGACTATGATGATGATGAAGACAATGAAGATAGCTCACAGCAAGGAAGCGGAGAAACCGGTTTCCCCAACAGCCAGGATATGTTTATCACCCTGGACCTGGAACCAGTAACCCCCGAACTCACCCAAGGCATGCTCCCAGACCCTGAGGGCACACAAGGGACCTCTGGCGAGTGTACCTTTGTAAATATTACACATGGTTTAAAAGCAAGCGTGTTTAATGATTAATTTGCCCTGGCAATCGCGGCTAGTACAGCTACTGGAAAAGTGTGTTAACGTGTATGGGGACGGAGCGGAAATCCTCCAGGGACATCTCCAGAAAGTTCTCCTTCATGTAATCCCAAAGCCTTTGCAAAAGGTTTCTGGGGAGGGCTGCCTTATCCCGTCCACCATGGTAGGACACTTTAGCACGCCAGGCCAGTAGCACATAGTCTGGAATCATTGCATAACAAAGCATGGCAGCGTATGGTCCCGGTGTTTGCTGGCATGCAGACAACATCCATTCCTTATTGCTCTTTGTTATCCTCAGGAGAGTGATATAATTCACAGTCACCTGGTTGAAATGGGGTGATTTTATTAAGGGGGCATTCAGAGGTGCCCGTTCCTGCTCAGCTGAACGGAAATGTTCCCCACTGTTAGCCACACAGTGGGGGGGGGAGGGGTGAAGGGATCATCCCAGAGAATTGTGGGGGGGGGGGCGGGTAGTTGGGTTTGTGCTGCATGTTAACCCGGAAACCCCAGCCCCTCCTTTTACATTGCAAACCCATTTTAAATGGCCAACCCAACGGGTCCTTGGTATGGGAAATGAGAGCGCTACTGTTTGAAACCATTCCCACATGTTATGAGGGTTAAAAAGCCAAAAAAGACTGTGGCTTACCATGGCTGCCTGCAAGCCGAATTCTGTTGCCTGGCACCGCATGAGTGATCTCTCACACCAAACCGGCAGGCCCTCAATATAAGAGGAAAAACGTAACCTTGTAACGAAAGCACATGTGCTGTGTAATGTGAACAGCAAAATTTAACGTGAAAGAGTGTACCCATTGTTCTCTAAAATGTGTCTTTTTTAACCACCTCTTCCTTGTCCTCCACCAGCTGCAAATGTTTCTCCTTCGCAGAGGCTAGCAAAAATTAGAAGGAGAAAATGGCAGACTCAGGATGATATGTTCACGGAGCGCCAGATGTCCTCCCACGCTGAAAGAGCACAGCAGAATGCGTGGAGGCAGTCAATGTCAGACTACAGAAAAGCACAATATGAACGAGAGGAGAGGTGGCGGGCTGAATCGCGGGATGAACAGAGCAAGTGACGGGCTGAAGATGATAGGTGGCATCAGCTTGCAGACAGAAGGCAAGAGTCGATGCTCCGGCTGCTGGAGCACGAAACTGATATGCTCCAGCGTATGGTTGAGCTGCAGGAAAGGCAGCAGGAGCAGAGACCACCACTACAGCACCTGTGTAACCAACAGCCCTCCTCCCCAAGTCCCATTGCCTCCTCACCCAGACGCCCGAGAACACGGTGGGGGGGCCTCCAGCCACCCAGTCACTCCATCCCAGATGATTGCCCGAGCATCGGAAGGCTGGCCTTCAATAAGTGTTAAAGTTTTAAACTGCAGTGTGTCCTTTTCCTTCCCTCCTCCCCCACCCCTCTTGGGCTACCTTGGCAATTATCCCCCTAGTTGTGTGGTGAATTAATAAAGAATGCATGAATGTGAAGTAACAATGACTTTATTGCCTCTTTTAGGGTAGCAGCCGTGTTAGTCTGTATCCTCAAAAAGAACAGGAGTCACAAGTACTCCTGTTCTTTTTATTGCCTTTGCAAGCGGTGCTCGAAGGGGGGAAGGGAGGGTGGGGTGGTTGGTTTATTGGGAAGTAGAGTGAACCGGGTGGGGGGGGAGGGTTCATCAAGGAGAAACAAACAGAAGTTTCACACCGTAGCCTGGCCAGTCACAAAACTGGTTTTCAAAGCTTCTCTGATGCGCACCGCGCCCTGCTGTACTCTTTTAACCGCCCTGGTGTCTGCTTGCGCATAATCAGCGGCCAGGCGATTTGCCTCAACCTCCCATCCCGCCATAAATGTCTCCCCCTTACTCTCACAGATATTGTGGAGTGTACAGCAAGCAGCAATAACAATGGGGATATTGTTTTCGCTGAGGTCTGAGCGAGTCAGTAAGCTGCGCCAGCGCACTTTTAAACATCCAAATGCACATTCCACCACCATTCAGCACTTGCTCAGCCTGTAGTTGAACAGGTCCTGACTACTGTCCAGGCTGCCTGTGTACGGCTTCATGAGCCATGGCATTAAGGGGTAGGCTGGGTCCCCAAGGATCACGATAGGCATTTCAACATTCCCAACAGTTATTTTCTGGTCCGGGAAGGAAGTCCCTTCCTCCAGCTTTCGAAACAGACCAGAGTGCCTAAAGATGCGAGCATCATGTACCTTTCCCGGCCATCCCACGCTGATGTTGGTGAAACGTCTCTTGTGATCCACCAGGACTTGCAGCAGCATTGAAAAGTACCCCTTGCGGTTTATGTACTCGGTAGCTTGGTGCTCCGGTGCCAAGATACGGATATGGGTTCCGTCTATCGCCCCACCACAATTTGGGAATCCCATTGCAGCAAAGCCATCCACTATGGCCTGCACGTTTCCCAGAGTCACTACCCTTGATATCACCAGGTCTTTCATTGCCCTGGCAACTTAGATCACAGCAGCCCCCACAGTAGATTTGCCCACTCCAAATTGATTCCCGACTGACCGGTAGCTGGCTGGCATTGCAAGCTTCCACAGGGCTCTCACCACTCGCTTCTCAACTGTGAGGGTTGCTCTCATCCTGGTATTCTGGCGCTTCAGGGCAGGGAAAAGCAAGTCACAAAGTTCCATGAAAGTGCCCTTATGCATGCGAAAGTTTCGCAGCCACTGGGAATCATCCCAGACCTGCAACACGATGCAGTCCCACCAGTCTGTGCTTGTTTCCCGGGCCCAGAATCGGCGTTCCACGGCATGAACCTGCCCCAGTAACACCATAATTTGCACACTGCTGGGGCCCGTACCTTGTGTGAGGGCTGTGTCCATGTCAATTTCCTCATCACTCTCGTCGCCGCGCTGCAATCGCCTCATCGGCTGGTCCTGGTTTTGCTTTGGCATGTCCTGGCTCTGCATATACTCCAGGACATTGCGCGTGGTGTTCACTGTGCTCATAATTGCCGCGGTGATCTGAGCGGGCTCCATGATCCCAGTGCTATGGAGTCTGGTCTGAAAAAAGGCGCGAAACTGATGGAGGGAGGGAGGGGCAACTGACAACATGGCGTACAGGTACAGGGAATTAAAATCAACAAAGGTGGCTGTGCATCAGGGAGAAACACAAACAACTGTCACACAGAATGGCCCCCCCAATGATTGAACACAAAACCCTGGGTTTAGCAGGCCATTGATTTCACGAGGGGAGAGGGAAGCAAATGAATACATCTATTTTTTACATCTTAAGCTGGCAGCAGACGGTGCAGCATGACTGATAGCCCTCGGCATCTTCTGGGTGCATGGCAGAAGATACTGTACTACGACTGCTAGCCATCATCGTCAAGACGGTTCAATTGGACTGCCGGCAGGACTGAGTCTCCAAGAGATAAAGCATGTCTGCCCAGGTGCCTATGATTGAACGGGAGTACGATGACGACGGATACCAGTCGTAATACACCATCTACTGCCAAAAGGCAAGGGGCTGCTGCTGTGTAGCAATGCAGCCCCATGTCTGCCAGCACCCAGATAGCCGATGAAGGCTACCAGTCATACTGCACCATCTACTGCCAAAAGGCAATTAGCTGCTGCTGTGTAGCAATGCAGTACCATGTCTGCCGGCACCCAAATGACATATGGTGATGGTAAGCTGAGCTGAGCGGGCTCCATGCTTGCTGTGGTATGTTGTCTGCACAGGTAACCCAGGTAAAAAGGCGTGAATCGATTGTCTGCCATTGCTCTGACGGAGGGGGTGGGGCCTGACGGCATGTACCCAGAACCCCCCGCGACACTGTTTTGCATCATCAGGCATTGGGATCTCAACCCAGAATTCCAATGGGCAGCAGGGACTGCGGGAACTGTGGGATAGCTACCCACAGTGCAACGCTCCAGAAGTCGACACTAGCCTCGGTACTGTGGACGCGGTCCGCCCCCATTTTATGTGAGGACACACACAATCGACTGTATAAAACCGATATCTATAAAACCGGCTTCTATAAATTCGACCTAATTTCGTAGTGTAGACATACCCTAAGTCCTTGTTCATACAAGGCCAGATTCATCTCTGGGGTAAATTCACTGATGTTGGTGGAGTAACTTTCCAATGTCTTAAAGGTTCATTTCAAAAACAGCTCCAATATCTATCCACATCCAAACTATTAATTTCAAGTCCCCTCTAACTGTATAGGAGGTTCAAATGTTTATGTGAGATTTAAATCTAAGATTATTCAGTGAGGAGAGACGTAATAATTCCGACTATTTCTTCTTTGAATTACTATTCCAGAATACTGCAGCTCTTGGAAATGTGTATTTTAACAACAGATTCAAAAGGAGTTTTATCTGTTCTCCTCTAAACTAAGAAGATTATAAGCAAATTTATCCAAGTTTATGAGAAATTTAAAAGAAAGAATAAGTGGTAATATGAAAAGTTTGACAATCTAATGCATAATCAAAGAGCTAAAGGCCACAATTTAAGAACATCTTAGCAGAAAATGTTATAGAAAAGTAATTTATTTTCTCATCACAGAGTAATAGACCTATGAGATATGATTCCAGCTTTAAAAGGTTTACCGTGTCATTGAAGATAAAGGATTGATTTAACTATCATAGTTAGGCAGCAAAATGCTATGCAGTTTTTAAGCACCACTGTGCATTTTTGACAGCAACAAACAGCAGCACATACCAATCAATTTTGGTAAATGAATCCATTTGAAGACAAGTGCTAGATAAATCACACTGCCCAAAAAAGGAAATTAGCAACAGTCGACAGTAAAATATTCCCATCAAAATAGATCCAAACAGAATGAAAAAGAGCTCTGAAAAAAATGTGATGAAAGGATGTTAAGACAAAATATGAAACAAATTATTTCAGCCCATCATGGTTTTTAGGATGAGATTCCCGCAGTCAAGCCTCACGCATACATTTTATCTTAACATTGTCTGGGAGAAGCATTCTGGACAGTTCCAGCACTGGAGTAAAGGTAAAATAGATGGAAAATTAGATCCCCACAGCATTCTTTTCCAACACACTGCTATTCTCTGGAGGTGAACTGTGAGAGACATGCAAAACTTCACAGGATTCCACTGACTCAGTTCTCTCCAAAACATCAGCTTACACCAGTTAAGTTGTTTTTTTAATGTCAAGGACTGATTATTACTTATAGTAGATGTAGCTCCAAGGGGCCCCAAACGAGATTAGGGCCTCATTGTGCTAGACACTGTACAAACACGTAGTAAGAAACAGTTCCTGATCCAAAAAGGTTACAATCTATGTAGAGAAGACAGACCAAGGACAGAAGGGGAAACAGACAGTGACTTACCCACCGCCATACAGCAGGTTAGTGACAGACCCAGGAATAGGAGGAGTCAGGTCTCCAGATTCCAAGTTCAACACACTCATCCACTAGATCATGCTGCCTCCCAGCATGGTCTGAAATACCCTCCCACTTCCAGAGATAATAGGTAGTAATATCTCCAAGGTCAGGGCCAAGGCATTCTGGCAAGGCCATGAGATAAGCAATACCTAAAGCTCTTCACAAGTACTGATAATATTTACCTCCTTGCAGAGGGCCAGACAGTATCAATGCATCACTTGTATCCTAAAATCAGGATATGGGGCTGAATTTCACCCTGAATTCTTAATAAGAGCATTAAAGACATACATTTTCAAAATTTTATTAGCCACTTAAAAGCCTTTGGAGTATGAGTTATATACTACAGAGATCACGTTGAACTGATCCGAGTCTTTGGCAAATCTGCCCCGCTTACCCAGAATGCTAATTGCTTCATTATACATCTTTACTCTAAAATATGATTTTTAAAAAATATTAAATAATCCATAAGATGCTGCTGATTGCAAAGTGGCAGCAACAGCAATTAAAATATATATCACATACAGTGGTAGCTCTTAAAAGCTTGTCAATTTATTTTGGGTAACTGGCAAGGTCACAACTGTATCTGTAGTGTTTGCTTGTACTTCTCAAAAATTACTACAAGAACTACTTTGGATAATGCAAATAATGTATTTTCCTAACTTCAAATACTTGTTTACTTTTCCAAGGGAAGGTTTTGAGGAATACCAGGATCTAGGAACACTCCAAATTTCAGCTTTTTAAAACATGCAACACACATCAAGAAAACAGCAGTGCACATACGCAACAATAGAAAGCAGTTACTCTGTGTATCATTTCCTGTGCATGGTGTGACTCGCAAGAGTCTCTTTATTATCATATCTGAGGTTAAATCTTTGACATTGCTACTTGAGTTGTGGGTATGAAGTTTGCTACCTTCATTAAAGAGAGAAAAATCCATTCTATCATATGTTGTATACTCTATATGCAGATCTGTAAATGTTTCAGATACCTCTTCAGAGATGACATTCAGAGATCACTTCTTGAAGATGATGCTCCCTATCTGATGCTAGGTGCAGTGAAAATAGGAAGGCCCAAAAAAACAGGGGGGGGGGGGGATATCTGAAGAGATATCTTTCAGTTTCCTATGGGAAAAGGAAAAAAAAATACACCAGGAAAAAAAGATAAGACTTTCTGCCATTTGTAAGAGGTATTCCTTTGATGCAAGCCAGCTAACCTGCACATCAATTGAAGTAATATGCCCGTTTAAATAGAGATTTAAAAAAAAAAAAAAAAAAGGTTATAAGCAGCAGTTTTTTAAAAAGCTACAGGCGTTATTTTTGCTTTGATTACACCAATGAGACTGGTGAGATCCAGCTTTATTTTGGGAAAAAAGCTCTACACAAGAATTCAAGATATCAAACAAAAAACAGGCTCATTTTCCTCTCCTGATTACATTTTAGTGATCCAAACTGGATGTCTGTACATTAGTACTAGTCACTGGCAGGTTCTGATGTCAGGTTGAACTGGACAGTGACTTTACATTTGTTTGTTTCAGCAAACTTAGCTGCTGGCTTGACAAAATATTAGCGCATGGACTTATATAAAAAAAGCTATCTCCATAACCTTAAGTGCTAATGGTTTGATTCCTTCCCCTCCCCCCCACTTTTTTTTTTTTCATTTTCTGAAACGAAAGCTTGGATTCTACAGAATACAGTAAAATCACATGGCAGATATGAACAAACATAACAGGTGCAGACTAACTACAACAGCTTGACTATGAGCCTTTAAAAAAAAAATCTATTTGGGACTTTAAATTCTACCTGCGGAACAAAGCAAAGCATGGACCCTCATATTTATGCAATGGGCCGAGTGCTCTGTAGCACTCATTTCTGTGCACAGCCACTTCAAAGATAGCAATGTTACATGGAGAAAACGGGCAATGTTGACAAGTTTAAAATCTTACACACTCCTTTGTTCTCATAATGGCATTTTTGCTTAGCAGATAGTCTGAGGAGTTGGGAGGAAAAACTATCAATAAATCATCAGCTCCAAAATGATTGCAGAACCTTCTTAAAAACCCAGCTACTAGGCTGGACAGGCCATCACCAAGAACATCATGTACAGATGAGAGCGCTTGTGTGTGGACATGGGTGGAGTGCAGAATCCCACTTAGCCATTCTTGCCTCCCACAAACCCTCTTTGGAATCTTCCCCAGATTTTCTGCCCTCTCTGGTGAGGTGTATGGGCCAAAAGGAGTCCCTCACAATGAAGGGAATTTAGGCCATAACTTCCAAAGTCAAATCCTACATTTCACTGAACTTGCATCAGGAGTTAGCAGTTCAGGTGCACAAAAGTCACCAAACACATTCCGTCAGTGGACTTTAATTTTCCAGGTGTAAAGACCTTTGTCCACAACACAGTTATGGTATTTTGAGCATTTAACAAAGTCACTCTGATAGTTACACAAACATCTTAGATACTTCACACTAAGTCACACTGAGGAACAGTCTATATGTTACAAACTGCCAACTTTATTCCAGAAGTCCTACAAAACAAGTTTTTTTGCATTAATTAAAATGTTGCTTACACAGCAAATATAGTAATATGTAGACTCCTACTTATAAAATAAAAACAGACTTCCAACTAGGATGAAGTCCAAAATATGGATTCCATTTATAGACACAGCATCAATAATTCTGCAAGACAGATCACGATTAAAGAATCTTGAAAAGATTTTTGTCTGCCACCAAAATAGTTCACCCAGTACAGCTTCAAACACTGCTTTGTGCAAATATAATGGCCTTACATCCTATAGTACAGTTAGAAACATAGGCCTCAACTGTACAAGTAGATCTGCATGAGTTGTGTTCTACTGAAGTCTGTGAGGTTCTCTATGGGCTCAGTCATTTGCCTGCAGAGAATAACTTGCAGGATGGAGGTCTCAAACTGCAACTATACACAGGCTGTTACTTCATCCACCACTAAAATGCAGCCAGCTCTGTGATGAAATGTGGCAAACTGTTTAACGGCACAAAGCAGCACATTGCACAACAGTATAAGCCAGGGAGTGAAGAAAATCTTTTCCAACTTCATAGGGAATTTAGGTAGAAAGACAGTAGTTTGCCAAAACAGATTCTGGCCATGACTCCAGTATTAACATACCTATTTTTTGAATAGCGATGGCATGAAATCTTTAATAACAAGTGAACTGGACTTCTGTTTTGCATCTTATTAGAAAGATGGTCCCTCTATTAACACAGTTCCACCAATGCAGCATCTGTTTAGTACAGACTTAAAGGGAATAGTGCCATTTAGACCCTGTGCTCCTTAGGAGCCATCCAAGTGCTGACTCAACCTTGTAACCTTGTTCATAGCTAGCGAGATTTAACAGAATCGCAGGATGAAGTGATACGGTACATCAATAAAAAGTAATAAAACACCACACACCTGAGTGCAAAAGTTTGTTAATTTCTGACATGTAGATAAGTACTAGTCTCTTGTCATTTAATACCATTAACTGAAATCAGATCATAACATAATGGCTCTGAGCCAACCAAAAAATTATCTGCTGGCTCAGGCTTTATCAATTTCTAAAAGGCTACTCATTATGATAGGGAATTGTCTGCACTCCTGCAGCTGCAGAAGGTTATGCCTTTCCCAGGGGAGGAGTCTTTCACCCCACCCAGTTCAGCTGTCATATATAACAAACTCAGAGCTTAACTTCCTTTCCAAATTAATAAATATATTAAAACAACACTGGACCTAATACACAACCTCAAGGCACTCTGCTAACCTTTTGCCATGATGAAAAGTGATTATTTATTCCTATTCTTTGTTTCCCCTCTCAGCCAGTTTTTGATCATGGCAATATTTTGCCCCTCACTCACTGACTAGTGGAAAGTAGAACTTTTTAAATGTTAACATTCAACTCATTCAAACGTATTAAAAACGTAGTTAGTTCAAGATGAGGACTATCGAGGGATAACACATCCATGGGCTCAGCTAACAGAATTGGTAATACTGGATAAAGGGCCAAATCCTGTCCTGTGACTTTAATGAGAACTTCCCAAGTGTATCTGAGGACAGAATTTCACCTACAGCCCTGGGCTACACTATCTCAATCTCAGATTTAATGTTCTATTATATCATGTTCCCAGAATATATAGATTTTAAGGTCAGAATGGACCATTATGAATATCTATTCTGACCTCCGGCATGATATAAACCGCAGAATTTCACTCAGTAATTCTAGTATCAAGCCCATAATTTCTGACTGAGCAAGAGCATCCACTCTTTATTTAAAGAGTTAAAGTACTGGAGAATCCACCACGCTTCTAGGAAAATTGTTCCAGTGGTAAGTGCTCTTACTGTCAAAAGTGTATTCCCTATTTCTAGTCCAGTTCGGAACTATAGCTTCCATTTTAGCTATATTTATACAAAACTCTCACATGTAGTATTGTGTTAAACATGCTTTTAGGATATGAATCACTATATTCTACGCACACATACCACAAGCAGGGATCAATTCTCTAACACAGCCCTACCAACACAGTTTAATAGATATGCCATATTTTGTTTCCATATATTGGTTTTAATGGCAGCCTTAGTTTTCAATTATTGTGATAAACAGATGAATAGATACTTGCCATAAAACATTTAGTTTCATAAAGAGTGCACAGCAGAATAAGTATGAAAAATGTTTTTAAAATTAATTAGCCCCTTTCATGGAAAACCAAAAGTAAAATGCTTATTTTATAAATAATTGTTAACAGATCCTGCTTCTTAAGACAGAAGATTCCCTTTGGACATTTAACAGTGGCAGTGTGACCAGTCATTGCTAAGTTAACTTTCTGATTTATCTGGAGTAATAAAAATAAAGTCATCAGCTATATTTCCTCAAACACATGGGATTTTGTCTGAAGATGAGATTCTAATTGTACCTTCTTCCAACATGGTCTCTTGTGTTAGCCATCTTGGATTATTACACAAATATTCAATTTAAGATTTTCTATTTGCCTGAACAGGGTCAATCAAATAATTTTTAACAGTCATTTAAAAATCTTACTTTTATACCTCACAGTGACTTCAGTGTAGATTTCATGAGGTAGAATTTAATTCCAGGTGAAATTCACCTCTGTGCAGAGGGCAGTACGAAGGCCTATACATACTAACTTCCTATTTAAACCTTAATTTGAGGGCTTCAGAGTGATGCACAGGACTGGTACTGGATCTCTGCACAGGAGTGAATTCACCCATAAAGCAAAAATGGGATGAAATCAAATGTATATCAACAATGGTGCTGGAACTAGGGGTGCTGAGGGTGCTGCCGCACTCCCTGGCTTGAAGTGGGTTCCATCATATACAGGGTTTACAGTTGGGTTCATTGGCTCTCAGCACCTCCACTATACAAATTGTTCCAGAGCCCCTGTATACTAAATCAAAATGGCATTCAAGGGGAAGAAGTCAGATATTATAGATCAGACCTCATCAGAGAAGGTTGTGTTAAAGACATAAAGCCTGCAAAAAGAACTGTATGCTTATAAAATAAACCATGAAGTCTGTCCAGGTATTCATTCATTCTACCAACAAGAATACTTACTACTTCAGTTTATGGGCCTTTTGGTTGTCATCTAAAGATGAAATCATGGTAACACAAGGGACAGAGTCCTGCTTCGTTTTATTTATTTATATATATGAAAGCTGATACGAATACTAGTTTTAAAAGGCTTTTATAAAGGAATATATAATTAGTTAATGTTTGCAAACAGTATGTAAAGGCTATGTTTGAAGACTAATAAAATGAATATTAATCTTTTCTTGGTATATTTCCCTTATTTATGTGAAATAATGAATGTTCCAGAGTGTCAAGAGCTTTGGTCAAGCCACTTATCTGCATTATTCAAGATCTAAAAGTACTGTGGTTTTATATTAAATGTGTAGCATTTGTGAAGGTTTCTGGTTTCACAGATAAAAGCTGCATGCCAGAAGTTTACTTCCAGTTGGAATATGCTATGCATTGTTTACATAGGTATTTTGCAGAGTCTGCAAAAAGTGCACAGTGCACCGAAGATTTAAAAAATTGTCTGCTTTTTCTCTTGAACAAAATTGTTCATTATGTGCATACAGGGAACACAATGTTATGTAATGCTCAAAGCTTAATACAAACATCCTCTATTCAGGGGGAAAGAAAAATAATTAAAAGGACTCCATGAAAATATGACCTGTGGAAAATTATAATTTGGAGAGAAGTGACGAAGATACCAGTCTGTGATAACAGTTCTCTTCTGTGCCACTATTATTGTTCTTTTAGAGAACAAAAGAAAATATCTGTTGTTTACTGAAGACCCCATACAACAATTTAACCTCTAAACATGTGATCAGTCCTTGTGCGGGCAAGTAGGGCGTGTTCCGCTGCATCACGGGTGGCCGAAGTTCAGCCCTGCAGGGATCCTAACACAATTCTGGCAAAGTGCTCAACACAGCAGTACAATTGTTCACTTATGTGGCCCTCTGCACAGCAGCCATCCCACAGTGTAGCAGCTGAGCATTCAGTCAAATGTTTCCATGTGTTGTCGCCTCAGGTTATTAGAAACAGTAGCAGCAGTGAGCTGAGCTCAGCACAAAGTGGAAATAAAGGAAAGTTTTGCACCAAAAAGGAATCTGGGATGAAAACTACATTGGGCAGAGTTTGCAAATGGTAAGCAGGCAATGGGTTGAAAGCAGAGAGCAGCAGCCAGTCTGAGACAGTGACACCTCTAAAATTCTATTTGTAAGTACTGCATGAACCACATACATGCCTTAAATCCTCCTCCCCCAGTCCCACCTTATGTCTCTGAAAGACACCAACACAGTCTAAAATAATCACTAACCCACTTAACACACACCAACTCACACGAAAGTCCAGTGAAATCATCTTGACAAAAGCAGGAACTTAGATTCCATTGTGACAAACGTGGTGAAAATGATTAGACAGAACATCCCACAAAAACAGTCCATTCACATTCTTTACAACTAGCCTTGAAAGTGCTAACTGTACTAAAGGGATCTTCAAACGTTTTAGTATCCATTCCTTAGTTTACAGCTCCTATACCATATTAATCATCCCTTCAGCTTAAATTTAGCCAAGACAGCCATACAAGATGGTACAGTCTTGGGTACGCAAGTTACACGGGCATAATAGGGTCTCAAGTTAATTTATAACAGGATTTCATCTGATTTCAACTCTGATCATCCAACATACATCTACAGACCTTATACTGACCCAAGGATCGTAATCTCACAATAAATAGCCCAAATGATGAAAAATGCAAGTTATTTGCACCAGAGAAAGAAAAGTGCCACAGGCAGGAAGCCAGGATGCAGATTTACCAGGTTAGCAACAAAAAGAAACACAAGCAAAAAGTTTGTTTTCTAGTCACTAATCTTTTGTTTGCAAATGTTTGTTGATATGCATTATTTACAGGATTGTTTAGATCATATCATAGCAAGGTTTTAATGTAAGTTTACAGTTTAATGAAAGTTTCATCCGGCCATCGTGCAACCCTGAGCCTGATACTACTCTCATCTAACAGGAGTAATTCCATGCAAGTCACTGACATTACAGCAGGGTAAACCAGTGTAAGAGCAGAATCAGGCCCAATGTGTTTATAGCAGTTCCACAAGGAAAATCAGCTTCTTGGCTAACATAATATTGTGATCCTGTCATTTAAAAACATCAAGGTAACTGTCCAATTCTGCAGTCCTGTTCACTTAGTGGGAATTTTGCTTGAGTAAAGATTGGGTCAATGGATTGCTTCATATATGCACAGCAGTTTAACTTGCCTTCCAACATGCAGCTGGCTAATGTCTTTAGAAGGTATATTTTTCTGAAGTGTGTCACCAGCAAGGAAACATCTGTTTACATTTTGTTTAGTCAGTTCATTTTAGCACGTGAGTGAAAATACAATTGCTTCTTCTCAAGGGCTTAGTGAATTCAACAGCTGAAAGTGAGTAAAAATCTGAAATTTCTGAACACAATAAAATGGGGGCGGAGGCAAAGAGATTTCAGCTAAGAAAGTCAACAAAACCCTGGCATATTGTGGGGATGTACAAGAGGTCTGACATTCATGTTTGCATGTGGAAACAGAAAGACTTGATAAAAAAATAACATAAAATAATGAAAATAAAAGGAAAAGAGGAGAGTAGAGCAGCGCGTGCTTTTCACGAATGGCAAGCTAACCTTGGGATATGAGAAATGTCAGTTTCCATTGATTACATGAAGCCTGAGCACAGATTTTAGACCACAGATGTGTGCAGTCCCCTGAAAAATTATGCTGATTACAAAAATATCAGAAAGAAGATAAAATGGGTCCCCTTCTACCCACCACTCTGAAACAGAAGGGAAATAGAAACAGCTGCTGCTGGGCCAGCCAGGCAAAATTATTGCCGCTGGCACTAGTACCTAGCTACTATTCAGAATTACTCTCCTGATTTGGGCCATCCAGCCCACAAAATAAAAGTCAAACAGCCGTATATTTCAGTGTAGATGGTGCAATAATTTGCACTTGAGTCCCGCACTAGAGTTCTGGGTACTGAGACATATTGTTTTATGATGAATTCATATCTGTGCATGCTCCTACGTGATGCTGTCAAACCAAGCAGCACAGAACACACTAGCACAGCCTTGCCCGTGCAGTGTAAATTCAGGCAACGCTGTCTCTTCTCAACAGGTTTGGGTTTCCCTCCCCCCCCCGCAATTTTATTCTCTCTCTCTGCTTGCTCAGGCCAGTGCTTCCCAAATACCAGATTAGGGAGATTTTCACCAGTGTAACTTCAGCAATATTGTTACATTGGTACAACCCCCTAATGTAGACACACTGAACCTGCAAAAAAATGGAGCTTGTGTATCAATGCAGTATTTCTGCACTAGAGGTTCATGTCTGTGTAACCACATTAATGTAGTTATACCAATGCAAATCTCACTGGTCTAGACAAATCCCTATAATGTATTTTAGCTACATTAGCCAGCCTTTTTACAACGCTCTCTGCACACAACCTTCTCCTACATATCCCCCGAGTGCAAATGTCAAGCAATTAACACTCCTTATACCATCCAACCCATCTAAATCAGCCTAGTCCTCTAAAGAAATAGACAGGGATGTTCTGCAGAGGTTGCACCTCCAATACAGTAACTTTAAAATCTACATATTTCTGTGCTCCATGGGTAACAAATGCTAAATACACCTCAGTCCACTGCCGGGGGAACTTTTACTGCAATAGAATGGGATGGGTTAGATTTGCACCATCCCTAGTCAGCAGACGTTTGCTGTAAACCAGGGGTCGCAAACTCAAATGACCACGAGAGCCGCATGAGAACTAGTGCATTGGCCTGAGGGCCACATCACTGACACCCACGCCTTGCTGCCCCCAGCCCCGCCCCCACTCCACCCCTTCCGTGAGGCCCTGCCCCGCCTCTTCCCACCCCTTCCCTGCCCCCATTCCAACCCCTTCCCTTAAGTCCTCACCCCAACTCTGCCCCCCTCCCTGCCCCCAGGGGGTGCAGGAGGGGTGCAGGATGTGATGGGGGCTCAGGGCAGGGAGTTGAGGTGCAGGAGGTGTGCAGGGTATGGCAGGGCAGGGAGTTGGGGTGTGGGGTGCAGGATGGGTGAGGGGTGCGGCAGGGGGTCGGGGTGCAGGGTGTGGCAGGGGGGGTCAGGGCAGGGAGTTGGGGTGCGGGAGGGTGTGGGATGTGGCAGGGGTCTCCGGACAGGGGTCTGAGGTGCAGGAGGGGTGCGGGGTGTGATGGGGGCTCAGGGCAGGGAGTTGAGGTGCAGGAGGTGTGCAGGGTACAGCAGAGGGCTCAGGGCAGGGAGTTGAGGTGCAGGAGGTGTGCAGGGTACAGCAGAGGGCTCAGGGCAGGGAATTGGGGTGTGGGGTGCAGGAGGGGTGAGGGGTGCGGCAGGGGGCCCAGGGAAGGGAGTTGGGGTGCAGGAGGGGTGAGGGGTGCAGCAGGGGGTTGGTGTGCAGGGTGTGGCAGGGGGCTCAGGGCAGGGAGTTGGGGTATGGAAGGGTGTGGGATGTGGCAGGGGGCTCTGGACAGGGGGTTGAGGTGCGGGGTGTGGGCTCCGGCCCGGCACCGCTTACCTAGAGCGGCTCCGGGGTGGCAACACCGCGCACCGTGGCCAGGGTAGGCTCCCTGCCTGCCTGCCCTGGCCCCGCTCCACTCTGCTCCACTCCAGAAAGCAGCCAGAGACCCCAGGGGGCGGGGAAAGGCACTATGTGCTGCTCTAGCTCCTCCAGGTACCTCCCCCAAAGCTCCCATTGGCTGCATTTCCCCATTCCCAGCCAATGGGAGCTGCGGGGGGCAGTGCCTGGAAGCAAGAGCACAGAGCCCTCTACTCCCCCCACCCAGGGCTGCAGGGACATAGTTCCAGCCACTTCAGGGAGCGGTGTGGGGCTTGCGGCGCCATGGGGTAGGCAGGGGGGCGGGGGGAGCTAGGCGGGCCGCATGAAAGAACCCCATGGGCCGCGTGTTTGAGACCCCTGCTGTAAACCCATATTATAGTTTGCCCAATGAAATGCACTGAGATAATTAGAGATGTTTATTCTACTTCACTAAGATAGGAGTTTCACTAGTTCAGAGCTCATTCTAAGCAGGTTCTAATACGTATCACTTCTGCAAGCACTAATTCATCAGTACCTCATCAATATGTAAGTGACCCTGCAAACAGGACACAAATTAATTCTTCCTTAGTGGCACTGACAGGACAAGCTCTCACCACCTCCTGGCAGAGGGAGCTGAAAGTCTGACAGAACAGAGAGCAGCATCTTCAAAGAGCAGGCTGGTAGCAGTTGCCCAGCCAGTCCCATGGACTAGAAAGGAGCAGAAGCAGAAAGGACTATGACAACCAACCTTGCTGTCAGATCATGCCAAGACCTGAGCTGTCATGGGGACACCATTTCAGACCAAAGGACCATATCATTATTATTATTTGTATTACAATAAACCCATGGGCCCAAACTTGGAGTCCCATTGAAATAGGTGCTGTACAGACAGACGATAAGAGACAAATCATGCCCTGAAGAGGTGTTAGAGAAAAGAAGTACTATAATTCCCATCCTACAAAATGGGAACTGAGAGAGAGATCAGCACGTGACTTGCCTGCGATCAGACAGGAAACCTGTAGCAAAGCTGGGAAGTGAACCTATATCTCCTGAGTACTAGGGCAGTGCCTGAACCACAAGACCATCCTTTTTCTCAGGACTTGTCCCCACTAGAGTTTTCTTCAAACACGAATTAATTGACTGGCAATTAACTCACATTAGCTAATGCGCTGTGTGTACTACTCTGAACACTACCCAGCTTCAGGACACCAATGTTCATGGTTTACCTTAACACTGGCTGAGCCCTGGCCAGACCAGCACAGACCAATGTGCTGGTAGCTAACTGGCAATCAATAAACTTGAGTTAAATGCTAGTATAGACTAGCCTAGTGGTTCTCAACTTATTTACCATTGTGGGCAGCATGTGTGTTACGTGGGACGCATCTAATACTACCTGTATGGCCCTGAGGATGTCACCTGGACTGCAGCTGGGTACTGACTGGGCCGCAAGCAGCCCATGGGCCGCAGGTTGAGAACCAGTGGTAGCCCCTGAAAGCGATGCAGATACCTCAACCACAGTGACTGTCTGAAATCTCACTCCACTTGGCTTTGATAAAAGCTGTGAAGGGTTCAGCTGGTGACCACCTCACTGAATTCAAATTAAGCAATTGTTAGATATGGACTGGTACTATTTAAAAAAAAAACCACCAAAATGTAAAGGTATGTTAAGTGCATTTAAGCTGAAATGAAAATTTCCATTAAACCAATCACAGCGCAAAATTCAATGGGTATTACCGTCTGCATGAGAATCGTTAGTAATGCAATATGATGAAACCATTAACACAATGTTTTAGAAAGATGTTTGTCGAGGTCAGCAAAATAATTAACAATATGCTCATTCACCTAAGAAAAATCTTCTACATTATAAAATTATATTTTTCAAAATCATAAAAATGCAGTGTCATTGTTGGAGAATGACTGCACAGTTCAACAAAAAAATGTAGCAATTCTCTGTAGTGATTGGAGTTAAACAGACACTATTTGTTTGCCCATAAAAACAACCTCCATTTGAGAATGCAGAGCAAGTAAACAAACAAAAAACAAAGTAATGGGAATTTTATATAAATTTTTACACTTTAATTTATTTATAAAGGGAAACTGTCAGATGAGATTTACCCAAATTATAACTTTTGCAGAAATAATATTTTACAAAATCCACATATAAATCAAAACCATTTACAATTATTCAATTGCTTTTTTTTTAATTATGGGAATTTTTTAAAAAATGGTATTTTCCTTTGCACTATTTGTAAACAAAACATTCCTTCCAGGTGCTTTTTCAGGAGGACCTGAAAGTGAAACTGACTAGAAACTAAAGATAAACAAACAAGGGACACACTAAAATCAGTCAACTTTCACTGACTAAAGCAAAATACAAATGGCAAAACCAATGTAAGTTAAACCAGTTTTTAAAAATCATTTCAGTTTTAATTACTTAATGGGAATGACATTGTGTTCTTAAATATATGATTTTTAACCTGCAATATTCCTTTAAGCATATTTCTGCCTTGATTTGTACCTGATCCTGCCAGAGACCAACCACCCTGAACTCCAACAGCTTTACTGAGGATGGTCAGCATCTTTCACAGACAGGCTCTTAACACTCCTTACACCTCAGTCCTGCAATGAGCCCCATGTATGTAGGACTGGGGACCTTCATTTTGTATAAGTGTCACTAAAGGTAATATTTCATAATGACCCCCATACCATGTTGATATAGATTAATGATGATCAACATTTGGGTCAATATTAAATAGTGAAGCCAAGATTTTAGAAAGTGACTAGCTATTTTGCATGCTTCAGTTTAAAAGAGCATGATTTTCAGAAAGTGATGAACACACACTCTCCAAATTCCAGGCCCCTTTAAATTAGGTGTGATGCTGGTAGACAAGGTGCTAGCTCTTGCAAAGCTTTAGGGCTTAGCCAAGCACTGACAAATTCATTGCTGGAAACCAGTTTGTTTTACCTGGCTGTTAGTATGGTTAAGATGGGTATTGGACTTATCACAATGCACTAAGTCAGTGGCTCTCAAACTTTTTTTTACTGGTGATCCCTTTCACATAGCAAGCCTCTGAGTGCAACCCCCCTTATAAACTAAAAACACTTTTTAATATATTTAACACCATTATAAATGCTGGAGCAAAGCAGGGTTTGGGGTGGAGGTTTACAGCTCGCGACCGCCCCATAATAACTCGTGACCCCCCGAGGGATCCTGACCCCCAGTTTGAGAACCCCTGCGTTAAGTGTATAGACTTTATGAAATGCTTTTAAGTTGCTGCATGCGTTAATCTCACTTATCTTTATCACCTGCTATAGGTACTATTTAAGTTTTTGCCTTGTAACTGTAAAAAATGTTTGTGCTGAAATTATAAACCCAGTCAGAGGCCTATCAAGAAGGCCTATCAAAACAAAATGGGCCATTGTGGGACATCACAATACAAAGACTTCGTTAATTGCTCCCTTGCACCCATGAAGAGGCTACATGCTCATGCCATCAGTTTGAATTCTGGAAGAAGGAAATAAAAATAGCTGACATGAAAATCTGTCATTTCTTTTGCTGTTTTGACTCTCAGAGGGTTGGAGCTATGAAACAGAAGCAGAGATCCCCAGGATCAACCTGGTTTAGCCCTGAAAGAATTCACAGCTGACAGATTACTACTCTGTCACCTTTTGAAACCACAGACTGTAACTCATTTGTGTTTATATATATGTTTGCCTGCTTTAATAACGCTCTCTTTTCTTAGTTAATAAATCCTTACAGACTTTACTATAGAATTGGCCACAAGCAGGTGTCTTTGATACTAATCAAAGATACAAACTGACCTGGGATAAGTGACTGGTCCTTTGGGACTGGGAGTAACCTGAATATTTTGTGATCTTTGGTGTATAGCAACCATCTATCACTACTAACTCGAGCTTGCCTGGGTGGAAGATAAACTGGAATGCTCAAAAGGACAGTCTGTGACTCCATGGCAAGACTGCTATAGTGCATTAGGGGTTCACATTTGTTACTGAGTTGGTGAAATTTAAATATAGAACGTACAAGCAGTTTGGGGTCTCTGCCCAGCTTCTTGACATTCTGTCCTGAGGTTGGCACTAATGGTTGTGAGCCAGTCCAGGCAGCGTGACATTAAACACTCTTGAAAAATCTTGGCCTAAGGCCCAACTGTATAACTCCTACTTACACAGGTGAATGTTTACTCCTGTTAGTAGTTGACTTCATTGGGACTACTAGAGGAGTAAAGGCTCACCAATGTAAGAGTTGCAAAACCATGCCCTGAACATGCTTCATCTTCGTAAAGACACCAAACATTCACCCATGGTACTTTACTCAAGAGGAATTAAAAAACCCACAGTATCCATACATGATGGTGAAGTTACAACATAAATGGTGACAATGGACTTTAAATACATAAATTCTGCTGTAACTCAGATCCCATGCACCCCAAGAGTGCAGATGCATAAAGCACGATAACAGCTGTAGGAAATTTTTTTTTTTTTTTTTTTACAAAACAGGAAATACACTTGCAAGCCATGCAACTTCAAGACAATAACAAAGCACCCTACAAATGACAGTAAAGTCAAATCCTTTGTGCCTCATTATTTATTGAGGCAAGTTCATAAGCAATAATGAAAGGGAAAAAAATAAAACTGCACAAGTGCATTTAACAATCATTCATCCAACAAAAGAGAAACACTGATTCATAAAGGATCATTAATATTTACTATCTGACAGAGAATCAAAACAGAGTTAGCTTTTCAATTATATTAATCCACCTTCTATCTAACTTGCTGGGCAGTTGTGTTACCAATATATTGGCCCAATCCTTCCCAAAGAGTCAATGTCACAACTCCCGTTGACTTCAACCAGAGTAGTATTGGGTTCTATGACTAGCCAGTAAAACTAACACCAGCAAACAAAAAGAAATCATTCAACAACAGGGAGGAAAATAGACACAATTAGATTAAATAAACCCAACTAATACTTGAAAACAAATACTTGTTAATAAGCTAAATAGACAATACCTTATATGGCTCGATCCAAAGCCAACTGAAGCCAATGGGATTGTGAATCGGGTTCTTGATGAGAGTGGAGTTTAGCTTAAAGCCTGATTGAAATTAACCTGTCTGGAAAAGGAAGATATCCACCTCCTTTAGGCTAAACTGGACATGGAATACAGAAATTCAGTTAATTCCAGGCCTCACAAAATTCCACAGAACCCTTTATTTTATTTTCTTCTGCACCCTCCAGAAATAGACCAACAAGAAAATCTTTATAGGATGTTATCTGACTGATTATGACTCATTATGAAATTGTAGTGACAGTTCAAAAAGCACGCAAATGTTCTATCACTGGTGCATATCTTATCTCCACACTATTTCAGTACACAGTCCTTTCAAGGACCATTTTAACTTTAAGATCCAAATTCTCCTCTTGGTTAGGCTGGTGCAAAATAACTTATGGATAAATTGAAGGCACTGATGTCATAGAATTACCCCAGATTCACACTAGTATAACTGAGGAAAAATTGCCCTAATGGTCTTTAAAAAAAAAAACAAAAAAACACAAAATGAAATATCCTAATGATGGCACTTTTGCAGCATGAGTTTTTCTGTCTGACAGTGATGGCACCAAAAAGGGTAAATAAAATAATCCAATATTATTGATTTAAATTTTCAATGTAAAAAAAAACTACTAACTACTACTGGGTTGATGGGTCATTTTAACCTGAAGAGCCCAATCCGGCTCTCAGTTATAAGCCATGTGAATAACCTGTACACAGCTGTAGGATTGTGTTTCTAAATCACTATCCCAAGGGTGCTTAGAGCCTGGAATAGCTGCTTTTTCTCACCTGTTCTTATAGATCCAAAGATATAAAAAAAAAATGCTCAAACCGTCTTTGACATGAAAACTACCTTTCAGTCAAACTTTGCAATGGGGAAATGTGCATAAACCCAGTTCCACAAGGGCTCTGCCACAGAGGTGCCGCTTGCTCAAAAGGATTATATCGTAAGCCTACCCAACAAGCAAATGAAATCTTACCCTGTCTCTCTGCCAATTATCCCTCAAAAATGATGATCACGTTTAATGATATATAATGAGATGTGTATCTGGAGAACTACTGCGGTAAGAATGGTATAAAAGTCAAACACCTCAAGAGTCAGATTTATTCAAGTTTTACATTGGTTGTACAATCACAGAGCTCATACAATTGTACTGCTGCCCTGGAATTACTACTCTTCCCAAGCAAGGAAATCTTGCTCTGCAACTCAGGGCGCTAGCTCTGCCCCTTCCTCAGTTTCTTGGCTGGTTAGCTGGTGAGATGAACAGCTAGGGGAGGGAAGCAACTGCAGACTCCAATTCCCCTCCCCCCAGCCTGGGGTTACTGTGGCAACCCTATTATCTGGCTACCCTAAAGTAAGGAGCAGTGCCTTCTACTTTGCCTCTGCTAAGCTAAACTGCTGCAGGTCTAGGTCAGGAAAATTAATTTGAAGAGAAATGAAGTACAGCACCACCATTCCTATTAGTAGGGGGAGGGAAGATGTGGTATAACCACAAAACTAGTTTTTTATAAAATGATCATATTTGAAATCCTATTTAATAAATGAACAGGCCTTTAATCAAGTTCATTCATTTATTAAATGGAGCCCAACAGAACATTGTAATAAGCTAGCTAGTGTGCATACCTAGTACTTTTCTCTACTAAGTAGGATCATAACTGCTCAGCTGGTACCATGGAATCTATACTGCTACCTTGCCAGAAGTTGGGAATGAGAGACAGGGGATGGATCACTTGGTGATTACCTGTTATATTCATTCCCTCTGGGGCACTTGGCATTGGCCACCGTTGGAAGACAGGATACTGGGCTAGATGGACCTTTGGTCTGACCCAGCATGTCCATTCCTATGTACTGATGGAGAAAAGTTTCCTTTAGTTCAAATATTATAGGAGCCTGGGCCTTGGAGGAGGAGCGCTGAGTTCTATCGTCACTGCTTGCAGCATGCAGCATGGGAACAACCACGAAGAACCAGGTGACTGTGGGTTCGTCACAGTATTTTACCACTGCAGCGCTGTAAAATATTGGGCCTGATTTTGATCACATTGCGGTCAACAGAAAAACTCCAATTTGGAGCCGGAGCAGGTCCTTTGGTATGCACAGGAATTTAAAGCTTCCTCCCATAGGGGAGTTATGCAGCCTTTTATTCTACAAACTGAAGCAGCAGCACACTGGCAAAATATATGGGGGGAAAACAAGTGAGACTCCCAAGAGATGCACATGTGACATGAAAAGGGCAGAGCTAGGGCTCTAACTATTTTAACAGAATATAAGGTAGGGTTTTTTCCCCAGTACAGTTAGCAGCTCAGTCTGAGAGCAAACTACAGTTATAATTATCACCATAATTATTATTTTAATAAGAACTAGTGACTTATCAAAATATTACAGTCGAGATTTATACTTCTCTCCTGTGAGACTGCCAAAAAGGTAACGGATTCTTCACTGCAGAGGTACTATTGCTCTTACAGTATGTGCTGATCGCATCTCAAAGATTCTATTTATGCAACCACGCTACTCAACTCAATTAAGTGAATGCCTAACTTGAGATACCACAGCAGTGTAAAGTATTATTATTCTCCTGGTGTCCACACTAACAGCTTTGTTTACTCCATTTACATTTCTTCTGCTTGTTTGTGCTTGCTTCATACTTTAGGCCACATTTTCAGAACTTGGATGCCTAAAGTCTCACACCTGGATCCATATTTATGTATTTAAATGTCGGTTTCAGGCATCTAAATCAATGTAATTAGGTGCCTAAATATGGATGTAAGTCCACAGCTGTAACTACCAACATTTGAAAATTTTAACCTTTGTGTGTAAAAATTATTTGCTATTTTTAATCTAACACTGAGTATTTTTGCCATTGGGTATATATTACTTTGATGACAGGGTATTTTTGCACACAAATTTCCAACATTAAGATGTCCCCACTGGCAAGCAGTTCTTGCAGGGAGACGCAATTTAAGGGCCTACAATGAGTGGATTGTCATTTAGCTAGTTACTGACTCAGGTGAGGTACAGGGAAAACATTCAACACCCAGGGGGACTACAAGAGGACTAAAAACCCTGGAAATATCTTAGGGTTTCTTCCAATCATAAAACAACATGAACCTCAGAGAAATTCAGAAAGCATAACATTAGGAAAAGTAAAACCAAAAGTCAGAAGTATGCAAAAAAATTCTCCAACTGCAACCACACAAACCAAAAAATTTCATCTGAAGGATGCAACCAATCAAAGGCTGAAGTTTGAAGTTTGACTATCCATGACCCACAGACACAAATTTTGGTTAAACTAAAACTAGACAGTGTCATCCTTCTACTTAGAACTTACTTTTACAAAATAAAGGCTCCATTCACTAATTCTCTCTACTAATATAACAGAATACAGAAACAGCAGTAATGTGAAAATAGAACATACTGAGGGAAGCATTCAAGATTTGACCTCAGTGACAACCATGCTCTGTTTTTCTGGCTATCTACTTTATAGAAACAACACTCATTTACTCTAATTCCATTACCAAAAAAGCCAATTTGCACATGCTATAAAGAGGGCCATAAATAGTTTGTCCCTCAGAGGAATCCACTAATCTTCTCTAAAAATAAAGAGTCACATGATAAGTGTCCCATAGTGACCCTTTCAGTACTTGACACAAAAGGATGAATTGAACAGTTACACAATGTGTAAATCATAACAGCATTATGTGGCTCTCAGTTTTTATGGCTGCTGAGTGGGAGGGGCTGCTCCCTTCACTCACAAATTAAGGCCCCAGTTCAGCAGGGAGTGGAGTTCTGGAACAGCCTTCCAAGTAGAGTAATGGGGGCAAAGTCTTCTTTCAAGACTGTGCTTGCTAAGTTTATAGTGGGGGTAGTAGGATGAGGTTGCCTACAATGGCACTTGGCCCATCCGCGACAGCTATTAGCAAATATTTCCAGCAGCCAGAGACGGGGCACTAGATGGAGAGGACTCTAAGTTGTGAGAAAGAAGCCTCTTTAGCATGTCTGACTGGTGGGTCTTGCCCCCATGCTCAGTGTCTAACTGACGGCCATATTTGGGGTCAGGAACGCATTCTCCCAGGTCAGCCTAGCAGACATTCTGGGAATTTTTTGCCTCCCTCTGCAGCATGGGGCACAGGTCACTTGGTTTGATCTAAAGTAAATGGTGGAGTCTCTGTAACTTGAAGTCTTTAAACCAAGATTTGAAAACTTCAGTGACTCAGCCAGTGGTTATGGGCCTATTACAGGATGGGTGAGGTTCTGTGATGTGCAGGAGCTCAGACTAGATGATCATGATCATGGTAGCCTTAAAGTCTATGAGCAGGGCACCTAAGCACCTGCCTAACAAAACACAATAGTTCCAGAGAAGTGTTAGTCCCATGGAGGTCAGTGAAACTACCCTTGTGCTTAAAGTTAGTCATGTGCTTAAGTCACTTGTTGAATCAATGTGTAAGAGTAATATTTCAAAGCAGTTCGAGCAGTAGATTTTATTTCATGTATACTTGCTACATTTCTATTCAGACTGTATGCTCTTCAAGGCAGGGACCTGTCTTCCTACATGACTGTAAAGTTTCTAGCACACCGATGGCACTCAACAAATGAATATTTCTTCCATGTGGGCCATTAATGTGAATTACTTGCACTGATCCAAGAGAAAATAGTGTTCTCATTTTTCAATGAAAAGAAAGAGAAAAATAATAATTGTTTGATACTATTATTATAAAAATTATTACATTTGCAAGGCCAAAATTCTCAGATGGTATGAACTAACATAGCTCTGTTGACTTCAATGGAGCTAAGCCGATGCACATCAGCTCAGAAACTGGCTCAGACTTATCTGAAGATTTCTAAGCATTTTACAAGTAGGAATTAATTGAGACCCACAACGCTTCTGTGAGGTCCGTGAGCTTGAGTCTACTCGTTTTACAGATGGGGACACTGAGGCACAGAAAGTTCAAGCTAAAATTTCCAAGTGTGACTATTGTTTTTGGGTGGCCCACCTGAGACGCTTTGAGCCTTAGCACTCAGAACTCCAACAACTAAACCATGGGACTCGCAAGTACTCACCTCCTTTGAAAAATCAGACACAAGGTGTCTAAAGTTGGGCACTCAAAAATTGAAACATCCAAAATTAGGATCCTCTTTTGAAAATGAGACTGTAAATGCCTTGCTGAAGATGACACAAAAATGTATTGGTAGACATGAAAACAGAACCCAGGGCTCTGACTCCTCGTCCCATGTTCTAACACTTTTCTTTTCAACACAGTGTTCTGTGGTGCAGTGTCAAAGCCTAAGAAGGGACTTAGGAGTCGAAGTGCCTGAGAATGGGATGCAGGCACGTTTGAAAATTTTACCCTTATAAGTATTCTCTATTTCGGCAAAAATTAGGTTGCTTGTTATTTGGCGTTCGCAGTATTTTAACACTTTAAATAATGAGCTTTAGATCTGAAGGATTTCCATAACAGATTATTTTCAAGCAGGAAAAGAAACAGGGACACAAAGCAAGGCTCTCTCAGAACCAGTGAGTCCATCTACATTGGTTAAGCGTGGAACTACTAACTAAGATATCTTGTAAATAACCTTTCATGGGTGTCACATTTACATCTCATACCACCAATCTCCACTGAGCTATGACTAAGCAAGTTAGACAACCAGTGAGAAAAACTGTGGGGAAAAATACACAAGTAAAGGACTTGATCCTCCTCCCATGACTGAAATCAAGGCAAAATTCCCCTGGAATCTAATGTGTGCAGGATTGAACTATAACTACATAAAGAAAATCAGAAGCAATTCTGATTCAAATTCATCCTCAAGATCAGTGTGTGACTATACCTGCAAATTATGCTTACTTCTTGCTTTTATCTAATCTTATCTAACAGCTCCTGTTTCACTATCTAGCACTATTAAGATGGATCTGAAATCTCCACTTTGTATACTGCATTTTCAAAACAGAAAGGGAAAAACATTTTGGAAAATATTTCTCAATATAGCCCCAAAAAATGACAGATAATGAGGATATTTTATACTGTACTGTAAAGTAGCCATTTGCAATACTCGATGACAAGCAAATGGGATTTGTATACGTCTCCTTTACAACAACTGGTTTTCCCTGGTAAAACAAGAACACAAAGTGGCTTTTATTTCAAAGGGAACATCTGCAAAGACCTATCACATAATAAAAAATAATCAAAATAATCAATGGTCTGAAAAAGACGTCCCCCGACAACCCCAATTAATAAAAATCTATGTCATGAAAAACTTTCCCAGATCCCTACAGAAAAGATGCTTAATGAGATCACTACTACAAGAGTCCATCAATCTAATCTGGCTCTAATACTGTTCTTAAATAATGTATACATTAGTTCCCTGTTACTGAAAAGATTTGTTTGTTTTATTAACATGTGCCTTGTTAAGTGCTAAAGCTTTGTAAAATGATTATGCAGTTCTGTGCCTCTAAATGTATTGTTTTCCTCCTTTCTCATTATGAAATGATTAGTTGTCTTCACTGCCCTTTTGAATTGTTATTAAGGTTGTACTTTGGTGTTATTATCCTTGTGATAACTAGTGAAGCTGTGGTTAATGGCCAAGTCAGTATTTCCATTATGGACCCATTCTTTAGGAAATTTATAACTCTGCCATGTCAGGAGAGAATAGGGGAGCAGGCCCACTAAAAGAAATTGGGCTGAGTGCTCCTGTTCCAGTCCGGGTGGCCAATTGAGAGGGCAGGGCAGCATCTGGGAAGATATCAGAAGCCTGCGACTTAGTTAAGAGCGGCAGGAGCAGACTGGTTCAGTTAGAAAGAATGCTTGATGTCCTCCAGTCAGACAGCCAGGACTGACGGAAGGCAGGAAGGAGCAAGAGAGGGAGTTATCTGCTGGCTCTGAGCCGGAATCAAGAGCCAGAGAGCTGAAGGGAGGGGAGAAGCTGAGAGGCTTACCCACTAGTGTCCTCTTGCTGGGGATCTGGGCCCAGAAGAACCAGGAGAGGCTCCCAGCAGAGAAGCTGAGAGAATGCTCTCTAGGAAGAGCAAGTTTGTGCCTGAGAAGGAAGGGCTGGGTTGGCTGTCCTGGTGGAGGGACAAAGGACTATGGATAAAGAGTCCAGATCTGGTGAAAGACATCAGGCTGGTGAGACTTGAGGATATGCCATGAGTAAAGGGACTGGATTAGATGAACTCTTGAGGTCCCTTTCAGTCCTACGGTTCTATAATTCTATGCTTGTATTGGACTTACTGTGAACTGAAGAGGGAAACTGAGGCAAGAGGCCATTTGCTGGGCTGCCCCAAGGAGGCCTCTTGTTTACATAAGGCTAATTCTGCTAACCCCTATTCTGGTGAGCTGTCCCACTGGAATCAACAGGTGTGCTCACATGGGTGAGGGGTCACAGGATCTGGAAAAAGGCTAATGTAGTGCCCATCTTTAAAAAAGGGAAGGAGGAGGATCCGGGGAACTACAGGCCAGTCAGCCTCACCTCAGTCCCTGGAAAAATCATGGAGCGGGTCCTCAAGGAATCAATTCTGAAGCACTTAGAGAAGAGGAAAGCGATCAGGAACAGTCAGCATGGATTTACCAAGGGCAAGTCATGCCTGACTAACCTAATTATCTTCTATAATGAGATAACTGGCACTGTGGATGAGGGGAAAGCAGTGGATGTGTTATTTCTTATCTTTAGCAAAGCTTTTGATACGGTCTCCCACACTATTCTTGCCAGCAAGTTAAAGAAGTATGGGCTGGATGAATGGACTATAAGGTAGATAGAAAGCTGGCTAGATCATCGGGCTCAACGGGTAGTGATAAATGGCTCCATGTGTAGTTGGCAGCCGGTATCAAGCGGAGTGCCCCAAGGGTCAGTCCTGGAGCCAGTTTTGTTCAATATCTTCATTAATGATCTGGAGGATGCTGCACCATCAGCAAGTTTGCAGATGACACTAAACTGGGAGGAGTGGCAGATACACTGGAGGGTAGGGATAGGATACAGAAGGACCTAGACAAATTAGAGGATTGGGCCAAAAGAAATCTGATGAGGTTCAACAAGGACAAGTGCAGAGTCCTGCACTTAGCACGGAAGAATCCCATGCACTGTTACAGATTAGGGACCAAATGGCTAGGCAGCAGTTCTGCAGAAAAGGACCTAGGAATTACAGTGGACGAGAAGCTGGATATGAGTCAACAGTGTGCCCTTGTTGCCAAGAAGGCTAACGGCATTTTGGGCTATATAAGTAGGGGCATTGCCAGCAGATCGAGGGATGTGATCATTCCCCTCTATTCGACATTGGTGAGGCCTCATCTGGAGTACTGTGTCCAGTTTTGAGCCCCACACTACAAGAAGGATGTGGAAAAATTGCAAAGAGTCCAGCGAGGGGCAACAAAAATGATTAGGGGGCTGGAGTTTCTGAGGAGAGGCTGAGGGAACTAGGATTGTTTAGTCCGCAGAAGAGAAGAATGAGGGGGGATTTGATAGCTGCTTTCAACTACCTGAAAGGAGGTTCCAAAGAGGATGGATCTAGACTGTTCTCAGTGGTCCCAGATGACAGAACAAGGTGTAATGGTCTCAAATTGCAGTGGGGGTGGTTTAGGTTAGATATTAGGAAAAACTTTTTCACTAGGAGGGTAGTGAAGCACTGGAATGGGTTACCTAGGGAGATGGTGGAATCTCCTTCCTTAGAGGTTTTTAAGGTCAGGCTTGACAAAGCCCTGGCTGGGATGATTTAGTTGGGGACTGGTCCTGCTTTGAGCAGGGGATTGGACTAGATGACCTCCTGAAGTCCCTTCCAACCCTGAGATTCTATGATTCCATGATCTGGTGCTTAATTTACATCAGACTGAAATTTAGCGTAAAAATGTGCAGGTCACATTCAAGCTCATTTAAGCCTTTTAGACCTAAAGAAGTCAGAAAAACCATTGCTTTGGTAGTTTTTGCTTTTCTCCTCCAGCTGTATCGAAAGCTGCATTTCAGAACTGGAATTCACAGGGCTGTCTTTTTGAACTCATGTTTGCAACTTGGCACTGTGGTAAATTCCCAATTATTGTTGTCTGACCATCTTTCAGCAGCATCTTGATATACCCATCTCCTGCTCAGATAAAAATGGGGGGGAGGGTCTTTTCTCTCAGATAAGGACCTTGCTGCCATTGCACCCTACTTCAGGGGACACTTTAAACCCATTTAGAAACTAAAGTTGGTGCAGAATGCAGCAACTCACTTGTTAAGCAAGGTATCTCACCATGATCATATTACACCAGTGCTCTACAGTAATGTGTATGGGCTGCCTGTTCATTTCTGTATGGCATTTAAGGTGTTAGTATTAACTTATAGAGGCCTAAATGTCTTGGAAACTACCTACCTAAGAAATGCTCTCTCATCCCACTGGCTACTATAGAGGTGATCAGCAAAGGTGCTCAAAGCAAGACCCCACACCATCCCCCTCAGTATAGAAGGGAGAAAGCTGCTGCCAGCAGTGTGTTCTTATACAATTTCTTAAATATGGTATACAGCATTTCAGACTAATGATTGAAGACATGCTTTGATCCTACAGTATAACACACCACCAGGCAACAGTTACATTTCACTGCACTGACATATTAACAAAGTGCTGGCATTTTTACTTTACTATCTTATACACAAGAATGAAAACCCAATGAGGCTGTATGACACATGACATTAAAGGAAGTCATGCAGCCCACATCAGATGCTTTCAATAACTGGTTCCGGGGAAGAGGCCACAGCTGGGTAATGTGAGTGCATCCACTGCAATGCATAACTGCATGTCAACTGCATGCAACACTGAGCGTGAGCTAAAATTATAGCAGAAGTTCCCCTGTCACATTCATTTCATCAGCACCAGCCCCAAAGCTGAGATTTGCATTCCTTTCCTTCCTTAAGGCTCATAATGCAGAATATCCAGCAAGACACTTCCACCACCACTACCAAGCTGAATTTAAAAATTCTGTTAAGAATAAACATTACACTTACTCCGTTCCCGCAAAAAGCTTTTGCAATGCCTTTCAAAGAAAATACCTTTAAATAAAATCAACCCTTTCTCAGACAATAGCATAATTATTATTTGGTATCAATTACTATATATATATATATATATATATATATAATTTTTTTTTTTTTTTTTTTTTTTGCTGAATGCATAAAGCTTCTGTAAATAGCCCTGAATGGATGTTAAAAAAAAAGATATTGTTACAAGTACCCACTTAAGTCAATGTTACTGATATAATTCACACTTCTTTAAAGACATCCATAATACGATTTAATTAAACGTGAACAACAGCAGGAAACTGGCTTATGAGTAATGAAAACGGCAGCTGTAGCTGGCTAGGGGATCTAGCACAGTAAATTTTTTCACTTGCAGAATAGCTCAGTTCAAAATTATTTCTTTATGCCAAGTTGGCAGTTTGCATTTAATTATACCCAGGTACAATGGTAACATTTTTACTATAACGCAGTTTTTTTCATTTTGCAAGTGAAATTTCTTATTATATGTATCTGATGGCATTTAGAATAAATCTAAATACCCCTTAAACACTTGGTTCAAAAATAGTTTCTTTTCCTACAGAAGTAGATTACCAAAACCCCACACTATTTACCTCTTAGTGTTTGATTCAGTACAATAAAATAAATGTCATTCTTTAATACTTGTATATATTTCTGCACGCTGATCAGAAGCCAAAAAAGGAGGGAAAATTAAAAATAAAGATTTTAGCCATATGTGGCAATATTTGGACAGAGCTTTTGGAAGTTCCACCTTCAGCAAATGTCCAAAATATTTTCTATGCAAACATTAGAAAATAAGTTGGATCTAATGTACAAGTGACTCTTGCTAAAAAGTCTAGAGATATTTTTAATATGATTATGGTCTCTCCTGGAGGGAGGAAAAGTGATCAACGTATCCACTATTTCACACAGATGGAGACATTCAATTCTTCCCTTTGGGCACATCAATGAGTATTTTAACACTAGTGTCCAGTTAACAGACTGAATGAATAGTAAAAATAGTCTAGAACAAACTGCATTCTGTGCTCTTATGATTAAACTGAAAAAAAAATAAACGGAGAGGATATATAGTACTTTGAATATAGTACTTTGTGTCAAAATCTTCTTGAAATGGGTAAGCCCTAGAGTTGTTTGGGTATAATGGAGCTACTGTAACTCAGGCCAGCCAACTTTTGAAAATATCCTATAACAAATTTGATAAATTTGATAAATGCAAACTATGGGAAATTTAGGCTGAAAAAGGAAAACCTAAACCAGCTCAGGAAGTATATAAATTGTGTTTTAAAATAAAAACAGAGCACCAGAAATTATGGGCCGGAGTTTTCTCCTACACAGATTTTAATACTGGTGTAACTCCATTGACCTTCACCTTTCTCGGCTTGTCCTCATCTGTCCCTCCATGAACGCAAGTTGACGTCGCACCATTCTATTTTGTTACAAGTACGTTCTTTCCATTTCTGGCCCAAGAGTTTTGTCATGGGATCAGCCCAGCACATTTTCGGTCTGCCCAGCGGTCGCTTGTAGTCTCTGGGGATCCAGAAAGCTTAATAGGGCTAATCCCTATATACCATGTGGATCAGAAACAGGTCCTATGTTCCTAAAAATTTCTTGCTAATATTTCATATCTGACATAAGCAAATGTGCACCCCTAAATATAAAGACAGTCATGTGCATGTCACTGAGATGAACAATGTATCTGTGGAAAAGACAGTTGTAGGTCAGTAGTTTGCGAATTTAGCCTACAAACTTCAAAGGGGTTGACAGAATATTAAGTAGAGCTCTTTATCTTTCATACTTAGTTTGATTTCTACCAGAAATTTGCAAAAAATCCAATTTGTGGTCCATCAAGCACATGTTTTAGTCATCAAATGGATGCTTAGTGGTTGTGTATACTGCTGATGAAGTAAGTGTAAAGATGGTCACCACTCTGAGGGGTGCCAAATCATCTATCCCCACACCGCATGTGTATATTGTTTATACAACATTACTGTTTGTTTCAGAACATATTTAAGATACTGTGGCATGGCTCAATGGGACACCCACTGGTTACTTAGGGTTTGTCTATGCTAGACCAGCACAGCAGCATCTGTGTCACTGTAGTGTAGACACCTCCTACATCAACAGAAGGGATTTTTCCATTGATGCATTAATCTACCTCTCAGAGAGGAGGTAAGTAGGTTGACAGAAGAATTTTTCTATCAACCTAGCTGCGTCCACACTAAAGGTTAGGTTGAGCTAACTACGGTGGTCAAGATACAAAATTTTTCACAGCTCTGCCATGTAGTTCGGTCGATCTAATTTTTAAGAGTAGACCAGGCCGTAGCAAGTGTAGGGATAATAAGTTCATAGAACGTGTTTACACAGCAGGTTATCTAAACCATGATTCAAAAGGAGCCGGATCACTCAGTATTTACGTCTTTAACGAAAGCAAACGTATAAAGGAATGACTGCTAATCATCAGCATAAAAATATTATTCTAAATATGCATATCCACAAATGATGTAAGAAGCACTGAAATATCTGTTTTAATACTGTGAGCATCACACAGCCAATATTTCAGGACTTTGTACAACATCAGCATTTTGAGTGACACCACATTATCTTCTTCACTTTTAGTAGCAAAGCTGTATGGGCAGTTCATAATGCTGTATTTTCAAGAAAACCTTGTGAGCTTTTTCGTAGGCTTCACGGTCTTATTCTTTCATGTTCCAGTACATGATGGTCTTATGGCCCCTTGCAGTTCAGAGCTCATAACAGGCATTTTCTCCACAGGACCGCAGGATGAGCCTGCCCCCTTCCTTTGGTTATACTAGGGGCACATAGGTGCAAACTTGTTTCAGGTTGACTCCTGGGCCTGAAAGAAGTCACAGCTGTGACTGTGCTTTAATAAATAAATCCTGATGTGACAACAACTAAATACAAGACTGGAGGGATGGGAGAAACAGCTTGAGAAAAAAGGAGGTCTGAAAACAGCGACATAAATGGAAAAAGAGAGCAAAGGGCAGAATACTAGGAGAAAGATGGTAAAGTCTGACATGTAAAATTTCAGAACACAAGTCATTAAAGTGAGAGGACTGTGTAAAAATAAAGCAAGAGAAAAGCTAATTTTAGTAAGCAGGAATTTTAGATTCTTTTATTTGGAAGCTGAAAAAAGCTCAACACACACACTGGTACAGTGTATTCAATCTTCCAGAAGACCGTCCCTGAATTTTAGCAACAGAACATTAATCTATTCTTATTACAGGGGATGATTTCATAAAACATACTTGTGGTTGGGACACCCACAGTCATCTATGAAGACAAGACATAGCTAACCCTAGACTCTTGCTTTCTCTCTTATGAGGTATACAGAGATAGAAATAGATACAAAGAGAATGTGCATATCTGAAAAGGGACAACGCAAAACTTCCCTAAATCAGATTTATATAGAAGTCTATTAAAGCAAAGCTCATAAACAAAGGAAGCTTCTCTTGAACTACAGAAAACTAAATACCATTTATACATAATGAAATACATTTTGGTCTTCATATTCATTTCTTTGGAAACCTATACCACTGCATGCCTGTTTGCAATTCAGAAATATAACTTTTTAAATTTCTAATTACTTTTGTGAAAATGCAGTGGTTCCAGGCTCAAGCAATTTAAATAGACATTAGAGAGTATGCAAAAAATAAAGAATTTAATTCTTAGTGGGCTAATAAATTATTGCATTAAATTTCACCACTGGTTGCCTGCTGTACCTGATACAGTTGTGCAATCAAGAGTAGTGTCAGTGTGTTTTTCAGATGCAAAAAAGCAGCATAGTAAAGGCCTTAAGAATGTATCAGTGAGATAACTACACCAGACTGAAGTGTGGAAGATTCAGAAAATGATGCATTTCAAAATATAATTAAGTCTCAAAAGAGGATTTCTAATAATAGAGGATCCCATTAAAGCATTTTCCTTTCTTGCTGTTTTATAACTAGGTCCCCTGCTGTTTGTTCACTTTCTTTGGGGAGAATTCTTGTGAGCCTGGTTCAGTCCCTAAGAGGAGAGAGACACTCAATAGCTACATCACTTTCTTCCATAGGATAGGAAAGCTACACTCCAAGGTGAAGGGCTCTAGAGTGAAGAGCAAGATCAGAGTCAAGATTTGAGGTGGAGAGAAACAAGCCTGCGGGGAGAAGGGGGGGAGGGGTTAAAATGTTACAGTCTCCTTTCCTAGAGAGGAGTGACATGATGGGAAAGCGGAGTCTAGTAGGTCTGTCTCCTGCTGCCAGCAGCCAGGGGAGTAGAAAACGCCGCTGCAGCGCTGTCTGCTCCTTTGTCACTTTCACACCACAGGAAACGTGAGTGACAAGCCTATGAGTACAACAAGCCATTCCCACAGCAGCGCCCAGCCAGCGCGCAAGAACCCTCATGAACATGAAACGATGCCCAATCAACAAGCACAGTCCCATTCCCACGACTGAAATCCTTAGAAAGCAGATTTGCAGGCATGCAGGGTGTACATGGGGGGAGGGAGGGAATGTTTAAAACAAATACGTCACTGTGATGATGTATAAATAATATGCACCTCCACGGACTGTTCTGAACAACCCCAGCACTGGTTAGCGCCAAGGAGGTTTCCTGTGCCTAGATCGTGCCATCTCAAGCACGGCTACTTCCAAAGGTTGGGGGTGGGAGCCTTGCTGGCCAGCGGAGAAATTACAACACATCGGTCCCATTCCGTTCTAACTTTGCAGGACCCCCACCTCCCACCCCAATTGCCACGGTTAAAGCGATGACTCCAGCAGCGGAGCAGCGTCTTTCAAAGTTTTCAGAGCGGCTCCAGGCTGGATCTTTTTCAATCAATTACCTGCCCGTGCCTTCTAACGGCACTTACAGCGCATGCACTGATCACGAAAACCACCCGGCGCCCATCCGCAGAACTTCTTGCCTTTCTCTCCCGACTGCACTTTAAAAGCCACCAGCAGATTTTCTCTTTCCCCCTCTCCCCCGGTCCAAGCCCTGGGGTTCTGGAAATGCATATCGCCCCCTCCCCCCGACGCAGACGCAAGAAGCTGCCCGAATGCCTCTTGCAGACTTGCAAGGGGCCACCCCGACCCTGCTGAGAAGAGTCGATTAATTACACCGCCGCCGCCGAGCTGGCCAAGTGCAAAGCGGGGGGGAGAGGGACCGGGGCGCGCTGCAGCCTTCGGGTCCCCCCGGTGCCAGGGTTGGGGCGGGCTGCGAATGGAGGTCGGCGGGCGTGGGGGGGGGGGCGGCAGCACCTACCAGCGCCTTGCTGTGGAATGCAGCAGGTCCTCTGCGGTGCTGATGCGCCCGGTGGTCGCTGCTCTCACCGGCGCCGCCGCCCCGGTCCCGCTTCTCCCGGCCGCCGCCGGCCCGCTGCTCCTCGCCGGAGTCCAGGCTGCTGAAATTCCACACCACCAGGGTCTGCAGGAGCAGCACGGTGAGCGCCGCGATGAGCGCCGAGTGCGAGCGCCGGGCCAGCCTGCGAGCGCACGGAGCCGCCACCATCTTCGCCGCGGCTGCCGCTGCCGAGCCCCTGAAAGCCGCCGCATCCGCCGCGGCGCGGAGTTTTCAGACGGGCAGAGCCAGACGTCAGCAGCGAGGGTGGGGGGAGGGAGAAGGCGGACGGGGGGGGAGGTGGGCTGGGGAGGGCGAGGGAACTGGGGAGGCCGGGCGATGTGGCAGCCCCTGGCCCGCAGCAGCCGAGGGGGCTGGGGCGGGGAGGGAGGCGGAGGCGGGGGAGACGGAGGAGGAGCAGGGTCTGTCTGCAGCCAAGCGCTGCTGGCACTGGGCAGCTCCATCCCGGGGGATGCTCCGCGCCCCCCCCCAACCCCACGCTCCCGCGGATCCACCCGCACCCGCAGGGCACCCGCCCCTCCGCCAGTAGGCAGCGCCGAGCCCGGCGGGGCGTGGAGCCGGGCAGCCCGCGCGGCGCGCAGCGAGCCGTGACTGCCATCTGCCGAGGGAAGGCGGCTGCGGCTTTCCCGCCGGACCCCGCCGGGGGGCAGGATGGGGCTGGGAGCTGCCGTGGGGCCAAACGCGCGGGCAGGGCGCCCGGCTCGGCAGGAGGTTGGGGGCAGCAGAGGCGGGCGGCGGGGCGGGAGAGCCCGGCCCGGCTGGGGGGGCGGGGGCGAGTGGGGCAGGCGGGGGCTCGGGAGGCAGGTGCCTGTTTGTGCAGGGCGGGCGCTGAGGGCGGCAGCTGAAGGGCAGAGCCCGGGCCATGGTCAGCAGGGAGGGGGAAGGAGGAGGCCGAAGGGGCAGGCAGGGTTGAAGGCTGCGTGCTGCACTATATGCAGCGCAGTCCCCTCCCCTTCTTCGTGCAGTGACTGGGGAACTACCCCCCTCTCCTACACATCAAGTCATGGGCAGGGGTTGGAGACCTTCCTGTCCCCACCATGCTGGTTTCTCTGGATTCTTAACCCGTGGGGCAGTTTTAGTCTCTTGCTAAAGGCCCTGCCAGTGGCTGGTTGGAAATGGTTCAGGGCTAGTGCTGCTGGAGTCAGGTATGTTAAAAATGCCTCTCCTCACCCCGCTGTCAGTGCTTCAGGGATTATTTTAACCCTGGCTAAAGTGCAGCATGACCCATGGACACTGAATTAGCATGGCGTTAGGGCATGGCTGGATGCTTTTCTTTGCAATGCCTGTGTACTTTAGACAGCTCTCATTGAGCGTTGCCAGTTGGCCTGGGCACTGGCTTGACTGGACCATTTTATTTTTATAGGGCTGCAGTTGAAACTAAACACAAACCAGCCTTTTTAAAAATGTCATCTGCAGGTGAGACTACAGATATGAAATGTGTGTAAAAGTGAAAGCGGTCTCATGAGAATTTAAATCTCTTCGCCCCCATCCCCGAAATAGTCCCAACTCTGAGACTGAATTCTTATAATCAGATTTTTAAGGAAAATCAGCAACTCCTCATCCACTCCTTACCTTACCCACCAGATAACCACAGCATAGTTTTTGGAAAGGTGTAAACTGTAGTTTAGAAAAATAGATTTCAAAATAGCCCCAGTTATGGCTTTAACCTGAAAGGTCCTGACACCTGCTAACTACTCTGATTTCCATACCTCTGATAACTGCTCTAAAGAAGTGATTCATTGCTCCAACCTTGCAAATACTTACCCAGGTACATAACTTTTCAATGGGACTACACACATGCATAAGTGTATAAAGGGTTAGGTCTCAGGAGCAAATAAGTTTTCAAACTTTTCTGGAACAAGCAGGGGTTTTGCTCCTTAAAAAACCATTAGAAGGGAGATTAAGGAGTAAAAGCAGATCCAACCTCCTGACTCTTAAAGGATTTGATTCTGCAAACTACTGAACCCCTACCCTCCCTGTTGACAAGGCTCAACACTTTGCCTGATAGGGTCAAGAGGAGTAGGACCATCTTCCCAGCTTCTCATGAAATGTCAGTGTTTCCTAGTCACTTAGTGAATTACTTTAATTCCTTCTTTTCCTCCCCAGGGTTACCAGTCTTCTAATCTTAAACATATAATGGGATCGTCTGACGATTGTAGAAAAGAGTTTTGTTAATCTGCACAATGTTCCTATCTTAATTCCAATCCCAGCCTTTAGGAGCTAAATTCACATTTCAAACCATAAACCAAATATATGAGGGCTTTTTCACACCCTGTAATGTCTTTTTTAAATGATAGTTGAATAGAGCCTGAAAAATCTTGCCACTTTTTTTCTTATTTATTTTTTTCCTGACAAACCATAAATTATGGAGTATGATCCAAAGGGTGATGTTTTGTTTTAGTGGAATACAATGCATGGCTCAGAGACACTAACACTTACTTTCAATAAGGTAGTGTGGAGGAGGTGTTAAGAGGGCAGAGGAGTGGGCTAGGTGAGGGATAAGCAGGACAAAGAATTGCAGAATACATTGTTTCCCCAAAATTGCGAATAACTAGAAATATAATGCTTTTAAATCTTTGATTACTCTCCTTTACATCCATAATCTTAGCATCGGAATGAGTTGATATATCTAAAAGTACATAACATCTAGCAAAAGAAGCAATACAGGTTCTAAGAATGAGTAATCTTATTTTTCACAGATCAACATAGTTTTGAGTCTCCTGTGACTAATGTTAGCCTCAAGAAAAAGAAACAAGAAATAATTCCATACACAAAGGGCTGATGGCCTTGCTCTGATACTACAAAATAAACATTAAAAAGGGCCTGGTTTTGAATTCACATTGTTTTATACTGATGAAGTCCATTGATTTCAGTGCAAGTAGTACTCCTTTAACAGTAGAGATCAGAGTCAGGCCCCAAAACAGGCACCCACTCTTTCAAATAGGATATTGTTCCAAGTGTGTTTGGCTTATTTTAAGTGGCACTCAAGCTTACCAGCTATTCAGAATACAGAGTTTGTACATAATATGTCATCTCCAGGCAAGATAGCTCTCAAGGTTTGCTCCATGCTGCTTTCTTTGAAGGCAAAATGTTATTGGATCACATTAGAATAGCTGGTGTGAATAGACATAGTTCCTAAGAGACTTGCATCTATTTACACCAACTGAGGATCAGGCCAATTGTCCCTAATCAGAAAAGGGTCTATATTTCATGATATTAAAGATATGTTTTAACAGATTTTACAGTTATTAAACAAGTTCTAATATACAGTTATGTCAGTTGGTCAGTAAATATTAAGGCCTAAATTTTCAAGATTAACTAATGTTTTTGAGGGTCTCAATTTTTGGGTGCACATCTTAACGCCTTTAAAGCAGTTTGGTTTTCAGGGGGCAGGTGCTCAGTACTTTCTAAACAGACTCCTTTAATGCATCTCTTGATGGGCACCCAAACACAGAGGCACTCAAAATCACTAATCACTTTTGAAATGTTTATAGGGCTAAGAGCCAGATTCTGATCTCACTTAGCCCTATGTAAAATTGGAGTAATTCCATTAAAGTCATTATTGTCACACTAATGTAAAATTGCCGTGAAAGAAGCAAAATTTAGATACTCTATGTGCACAGATATTCAGTGTTTAAATGCAGTTTACATTCATGTAATTTGCTCGTTAAAAAACTGCAAAATAATTAAAAAGAGGATATTTAATGTGTGCATGTAAGTTTCAGAGGGATTATCTCCTGACTTCATTTAACAGCAACAGGATTTTCTGTGCCTTCGTTGCTTGCCTCAAGATCTTCCTTGGAAGCTCCATATTACCAGTGAGATTTTTAACAGAAGCGCCTTTACTCTCAGTTTTATAAATCCCTTCAGATTAACAGTGGCTCAGCTGCTTCCCTGCCCCCAAGAAGTCTCACATAGCCTCTTAAAGGCATTTTCCTTTTTTTTTGGTTTCAGCTCCCAGAGATACTACTCATTTTAATTTTATTTTATCCAGTACCCTGCCACAGCTCTGCATGAAACTGCATAGAAGGAGATATCTTCTTGTTAATCTCTGGCTGACAAGCTCACCAGTGAAGGTCATGATATGCAATGATAAAACCATGGAAAGCCAGAAAACATTTAACAGTGTGTGATGCTGCTTCTTTATATAAGGGACACTACAAAGTAATTATACTCAAAATTTGATCCATGGTACCTTAAAATTGTTATACCTAATGGAGAATGTCCTCTAGATTTTAGGGGCTGATTTTCTAAGGCGGGGCTCAGGCTTCAGCCCTGGGCACTGGGGCTCAAGTTACAGCCCTCCCCACCTCCCCTGCCCAGGGCTGAAGCCCTCAAGTTTTGGCTTTGCCCCCCTCCCCCATGTCAGCAGGGCTCTGGCTTTGGCTTTGCACACACCCCTCCCCCCAGCATGGCAGGGCTTGGGCTTTGGACCCCCTTCCTGGGGTCATGTAGTAATTTTTGTTGTCAGAAATGGGGTCACAGTGCAATGAAGTTTGAGAAACCCTGACATAGCCATAGATATCAATGGGCCTAAACACACAGTGGGGGGCAAGGATCAGCGTTCACATCGCACTCCCCATCAGTACCTGGCCAAGGTCGGCGAAGCTAACAATCCAACCAGCAGATCAAATTCAGTGATGAATCCTGGTCACATGCCACCTGAGGCACCTTATGCATTTGCTAAGAAGAACCATGCATAGAGGGGATCATCAGCATGTGTATCTCTTAAAATTAAAAAATTAAATTATTGGAGATATCCTATCTCCTAGAGCTGGAAGGGACCTTGAAAGGTCATCGAGTCCAGCCCCCTGCCTTCACTAGCAGGACCAAGTACTGATTTTGCCTCAGAGCCCTAAGTGGCCCTCTCAAGGATTGAACTCACAACCCTGGGTTTAGCAGGCCAATGCTCAAACCACTGAGCTATCCCTCCCCCCTCTGTGGAAGGAGGCAGAGGAGGGGATGTCCAGCTGCATCTCTGACAACATCCTCCCCTTCCCCTGCATCCATGGAAGGCTCTCTGCAAGCCCAGGGAGGGAGAAGTCAGTAGGCATAGCTAGACCAGCGATGATATACATATCATGCCTCCTAATAGCCCCAGGAAGCTCAGAGAAGATAATACAATCTCCTATCATGGTAGGTGTGATACTGCACCCCATATTCTTCACAGTGATATTATTATGATGTGATTATGGCATAATTCTGATGTAGTTTATGCAAGATAAGTCATGTGAAATATCATTGGAAAGGTTATGATTTACTGAAAATGATTATCCTGTTTATATTCATGTATCTGAAATTAGGAATATTAACTATATATCTGTATTACAAATGTGTTTACACCTGGGGAACACCCATTAGGCAAAAGACGCTCAGTCTAGATGGCTGGCTGGGAAGGGCTCATTCGAGTTAATGAACCATTAGGGAAAACAATAGGCATTAGAAGTTTATCTCCCACTGGAGAGTCTTCTTGAGGATGCTACAAACAGCCTCCAAGCAATGGATACTGTGGCACTACAGGGACATGTAACCGGGTCACCTGGTACTGGACTCCATCTTGGAATACCAGTGTTTTTCCACTGACTGGTGTGAGAACCAAGCTTAGAGACAAAGGGTTCCCACCCTACTCAAAAGCTACTTAAGCCAGGGGAGCAACATCATCTTGGATCTTCACTGACTCCCCACCTCAAAGAGACTCTTGGAAACACCTGAGGAACACAGACTGAACTGGGGTGGGGGAGAGTGCTAGACCCAGGCTAAAGGGACTTTTAGGGTGTGAAAGGAATACCTGGGGTTTTTAAGCTGTAAGCAAGTGCAGCTGGCCCCTTAATCGCTACAGCCTGCTTGAATCGTCATTTAGGTGAGAATTTGCTAATGATATCCAATTTCTTTAGTATATTAAGCTTAGTTAGCATGTTTTGTTTGTTTGCTAGGTAATCTGCTTTGATCTGTTTGCTATTCCTTATAATCACTTAAAATCTATCTTTTGTAGTTAAACTTATTTTTGCTTTGTCTAAAACCAGTGTGTGGGACTCATAACTTGGGGCAGAAAGCTGTTTCATATCCTTCTCCACATTGAGAGCAGGGGTGAATTTCATGAGCTTACTCTGTACAGATCACTGTGCAGCGCAAGACGGAATAATTTTGGGTTTACACTCCCGAGGAGTTTGTGCACTTGAGTAGCTGGGCAGTTCCTTAGCTGTAGCCTCCCCCCTGCAGCGCTCATGACAGCATGTGTGTGTAGTGCAGCTGGGTGTGTCCCTACCTGTATATGTGCTGGAGCCTGGGAGAGGGAGTGGCAGGCTGGTCACAGCAGTACAGTGTAAAAGGAGCCCAGGCTGGTGGGTCAGGGGGCTCAGTGGCACTCAGGTGAGATCCCTCACTTAACAGGGATTTCTGGGGGAGTCCAGCATAGTAGGACTCCACTGGACCAACTTTACTATGGAGTAAGACCAGAGCTTTCTCGGAAGCCCAGAACCTCAGCACCAAAGTCTTTGGCCTTCTGCAGATCCATAGTGATATATGTGTATTTCATGCCCTGTGCAATGTAGTTAGGTTGACCTAACCACCACTGTAGACACAATTAGGTCAGTGGAAGAATTCTTCAATCCATCTAGCAACCACCTATCAGAGAGGTGAATTAGCCAGACTGTCAGAAAGACCCCTTCTGTCGCTGTGGGAAGTTTCTATATTACAGACTACAGCGGCACAGCTGCAGTGCCATAGCTGTACTGTTGTAATGTAGACATACCCTAGTCAGGTACTAATTTTAAAAACCCATCACCCTGTCACCGGTGACTGAACCACTAACAGCTGCTAATATTTTTGTTCTGTTGCTATAGAGACAGCCAACTAGCAATCTGAGGGAGTACAATTTAGCTAACTAAAATTCTTCTGATATATTAATGATACTGATAAACTAGGAAGTAAACTTGGCAGGGATCTGTTCCTTGAGAAACAAGAGAAAGGATACATTAGCTACCACTACAAGAAAAAGGACAAAAATTGATTTTGCAAATCTCAGAGAGGAACAAACTAAATTTCAAAATCATGTTATGAAAGGCGTAAGAGATTCTCCCTTTCAAGTGTACTTTGTTATTCAGCATACATCTTAGCTATGACAGTTTTGGAGTGAGCTTTGGAGCATCACAGAAAACTTTAATGTGGCTACTCTTCTGATGTCTGGGAGAAGCGTGTCATCCTCACTGAAGATTTCTGATGTTGCTCATGTTCACATGAAACTATTCACATCTGGTGAAGAACACACAAGGTATTACTCGGTTTGCCAAATGATTGAGAGTTATGCATTGCCAAAAATAAGTGCGTTTCTACAGCAAGATAACAGCTAACTCGGGTTAGCTTTCTTACTGTAAACACACTTCTTGGAAGCAGTCCAGACTTCGCCTAAAACTGAATCTGGTAATCTGTTTCTGTCCTAGGAAATACAGAAAATTTAGAACAGGAGAAATAAATAATATCCTTTGCTTTGAAGAGCTTATTTCCCATCTGGTGAACAAGCACTATAGGTCTTGCTGAACTCCAACTCACAGAATGACTCATGGATGGTTTTGACGCTCATTTTATAGTTAGTAAAAGACTAAGATTATTATTTCAGAGTAAAGAATTGCATTTATCATAGGAACAATTTCCTCCCCATCGCATCAAATGATTTAGACTTCAGATACATTATGGCAAGTTCTGTATAAGGAGTTATATCTGAAGCTGGATTAATCTTCTATGGTACTTAGCAAGTTTGTATACCCATGTGTCTACATGAAAACCTTGCACATCTTAGTACTGTTATTAACAAAGAAACGGATAAGACTTGAAAGAGACCAATTTCCCTTGAGAAATTTTGTTTTAACTGGTGAGCTACTATTTGGGAATGACTGCTGTGTGACGGGATAAAGCACTAATATTTCCTTAACATCTATCCATTGCCTGGTGAATCAAGATGATTTTCTATATGTTGTGGTTAAGGCACCAGACTGGGACTCAGAAAAAATGGTTACTCATCTTCTTGTAACTGTTGTTCTTCGAGATGTGTTGTTCATGTCCTTTCCAATCAGGTGTGTGTGTGCCGCGTGCATGACAACTGGAAGATTTTTCCCCTAGCAGTATCTGTAGGGTCATCCTGGGCACCCCCTGGAGTCGCACTTTCATGGTGCCCAATATAGGACCCTGCCAACCTGACACCCCACCCCAACCCAGTTCCTTTTTGCCGGCTACTCCAACAGCGGGGTAGGAGGGTGGGGTTTGGAATGGACATGAACAACACATCTTGAAGGACAACAGTTAGGAGAAGGTGAGTAACTGTTTTTTTTCTTTGAGTGCTTGTTCATGTCAGTTCCAATCAGATGACTCCCAAGCCCAAGTTCAGGAGGCCGGGTTGGAATTGTCTACTGATTGGAGCACCGCTCTACCAAAAGCCGCATCATCTCTGGCCTGCTGGGTCATCACGTAGTGCGTGGTGAAAGTGTGTATGGAGGACCACGTCACCACTCTGCATATTTCCTGGGTGGGAATCTGCGCCAGGAACATCGTTGAAGAGGCCTAAGCCCTGGTGGAGTGCGCAATGATCAGAGGAGCGGGCACCCCACCAGCTTGTAGCACTCACGGATGCAGGATGTGATCCATGAAGAAATCCATTGAGAAGGGACAGGTAGACCTGTCAGTCTGTCCGCCACTGCCATGAATAACTGGACAGACTTTAGGAACAGCTTTGTTCTCTCAATGTAGAAGCCTAGGGTTCTGCGGACATCCAATGAGTGAAGCCTCTGCTCCCTGCCATTCGAGTGCGGCTTAGGATAGAATACTGTGAGAAAGGTGTCCTGGTTAATGTGAAATTGGGAGACAACCTTCGAGAGGAAAGCCGGGTGGGGTCTGAGCTGCACCTTGTCCTTATAGAACATGGTGCAGTATGGAGGCTCTGATGTTAAAGCCTTACGCTCAGACACCCTCCTGACTGAGATTATCGCTACCAGAAGCGTCACCTTGTATGAGAGACAGAGCAGGGAACACATCGCCAGTGGTTCAAAGGGTGGACCCATCAGTTTGGAAAGGACCAGGTTGAGGTCCCAAGCCGGGATTGGTTGCCTGACCTGTGGATATAGCTTGTTGAGACCATTCAGAAAACGACTGACCATAGGGTTGGCAAAGACCAACCAGCCAGTGGTACCTGGATGGAAGGCTGAAATGGCAGCCAGGTGAACCCTTATTGATGACATGGACAGACCTTGCTGCTTGAGATGGAGGAGGTAATCCAATATAAGGGGGATAGTGGCGAGTGTCAGAGATAAATGATACTGTGCCGCCCAGATTGAAAAATCGCTTCCATTTGGCAAGGTAGGTCGCCCTGGTGAAGGGTTTCCTACTGCCAAGGAGGACTTGTTTAACCTGGTCCGAGCAAGCATGCTCCATCAGATTCAGCCATGGAGCTTTCACACTGTGAGGTGCAACGACTCGAGGTTTGGGTGCTGAAGGCATCCGTGGTCCTCAGTTATTAAGTCCGGGAAGAGCAGCAAGGTGACTGGGGCTTCCATGGACATTTCCAGGAGCAATGTGTACCAGTGTTGGTGGGGCCAGGCGGCTGGAGCTACTACTATCATCGAAGCTTGTTCCCTTCTTATTTTGAGTAGTACCTTGTGAATGGGCAGGAACACGTAAAGGAGATAGTCTCCCCACGGGAAGAGGAACGTGTTCGCTAAGGAGCCCGGACTGTGGTTGCGGAAGGAGCAAAACAGCTGGCCCTTCCTGTTGCGTCGCGTGGCGAACAGGTCTATTTGGGGAAACCCCCACTATTGGAAGATGAATTCCATAACATCCGGGTGTAGGGACCACTAGTGGCCATGGAACGACCTGCTAAGGTAGTCCGCCAACTCGTTCTGCACTCCAGGGAAGTATGATGCTTGGAAATGAATCGAATGCTCTACACAGAAGTCCCACAGCATGAGGGCTTCCTGGCACAGAGGAGAGGAGCATGCACCCCCGTTTGTTGATAGACAACACCATGGCGACGTTTTATATCATAACTGATACACAACTCCCTGTTAGGTGGGCTCAGAAAGTCTGACACGTCAGGCGCACTGCTCTCAGCTCTCTGACATTGATGTGGAGAGCCAGATCCACCTGAGACCAGAGGCCTTGTGTCCTGAGGTCTCCTAAATGAGCTCCCCAGCCCAAGTCTGATGCGTCCATCACCAATGAGAGAGTTGACTGGGGGTTGGCAAAGGGAACCCTTGCATACACCACCTGTGGGTTGAGCCACCACAGAAGGGAGTAGAGGACCGGGTGAGGCAGAGTCACTACCTTGTCCAACCTGTCTCGAACTAGCCAATACACCGAGGCTAGCCACGACTGGAGTGGCCAAAGCCTGAGCCTGGCATGTTGCACCACGTAGGTACATACGGTCATGTGTCCGAGGAGTCTTAGGCAATTTCATCCTGTGGTGGTGGGAAACTGCCTGAGACTCTGAATAGTGTCGCCCATGGCCCCAGCCTGGGTCGAGTCCAAAACCATCCCTATGAACTCTATCTGCTGAAAGGGGGATAGAGTCGACTTCCCCCTGTTTAGGAGAAGGCCCAGCTCGTCTAATGTCACTATGATGAATTCAACTGGAATTCTAGTGGAATGCGCCTCCTCTAGAGGCTTGGAGCAGCCCTTGATCAGCCAGTTGTCAAGGTACGGAAACACCCGTACCTGGCGCCTGCGCAGAAATGCGACCATGACTGCCATGCATTTGGTGAATACATGGGGCGTTGTTGATAGGCCGAATGGGAAGACTGTGAACTGGAAGTGGTTGTTGTTCACCACAAACCTGAGCTATTTTCTGTGGGATGGAGTGATTACTATATGAAAGTACACGTCCTTCAAGTCATACTAGTCCCATGGATCCAAGGAAGGGATGATGAAGGCCAATGAGACCATGCAGAACTTGAGTTTCTTCATGAACTTGTTGACTTCTCGCAGGTCTTGAATGGGCCTTAGACCGCCTTTAGCTTTCAGTATTAGGAAATATCGGGAATAAAAACCCCTGTCCCAGTGCTATTGAGGAACCTTTTCCACAGCCCCTAGCAAGAGGAGCAAGTGCACCTCCTGGATAAGGAGTTGCTCATGAGAAGGGTCCCTGAAGAGGGATGGGGAAGGGGGGTGGAAGGGCAGGGGAGCTGAGAATTAGAGTGAATATCCCCTTTCTACCGTGCGAAGCACCCAATGGTCCAATGTAATATGGTCCCATGCAGGGGAGAAAGGGGTTAGATGGGAGAAAAAGGTAAGCGGGGAAGATCCAGTCTCTGCACTGGTGCATCCCCCCGGCCTGAGGAGGGCTTAGACTGACCAGAGCCCTGGCCAGAGGAAAGATGAGGTCTCTTTCTTGAGTTTCTGTTCCTCCCATGCAACCCTTCCTGTCTCCCCTGCGGCTGATAATTCCTCATGGGTGGGGGAGGCCTGAAGTGCCTCCTCTGGGTCGCATGCGTGTTGAGGATCAAGGACTTCAGGGTGGCCCGAGAGTCCTTGAGGCTGTGCAGATGGTAATCAGTCTTTTCCAAAAACAGAGACTGACCCTCGAAGAGGAAACCCTGAATTGTGTGCTGCACCTCGTACGGTAGGTCCAAGACCTGGAGCCAGGAACTCCTTCTCATAGCCACCCCTGAAACAATGGTGCGAGAGGCCTCGTCCACCAAGTCCGAGGCTGCCTGCAGGGACGCACGGGAAATTAATTTGCCTTCCTCTATAAGCACAGAACACTCATCACGAGAATCTGTAGGCAGGAGCGCTGGTGGTTAGCGACATGAAGCTGCAACCCCGCCCCCGTAGAGTATATTTTCCTCCCAAGGAGGTCCAGTTTTTTGGCCTCACGGTTCTTGGGAGAGGGCCCTGGTAGCCCTGGCGCTCTCGCTGGTTAGCTGAGTCCTCTACCAGGGAGTCTGAGTATACAAATGCTCATATACTCAAGAAGGAACAAAGTATCTCCGCTTGTACCTTTTCGCGGTTGGAGATGAGGACGGGGTCTGCGACAGAGTCTTAGTGGCATCGCTGATAATTGTAATGAGCAGCAGTGCGATACAGGATGGCCCAGTGGGAAGAGGATGTCGACCATCGGATCGGCCTCCTCCACCACCTCCTCAGTTTTGATATTAAGGTCCTGGGCCACCCGTCTCAGCAGCTGCTGAAGGACCCTAGTGTCCTGTAAGGCTGGAGCGATTGAGGAACCTGCCAGCGCCTCATACAGCAACGAGGAAGATGAAATGGTGGTCGATACTGAGGCCTGTTCCCTGCCCTCGGCCCCCCTGGGGTTCTGTGAAACAAGGAGCAGCTGCACCACGGTCAGTGCCAGGGCTGGTGTGGGGACCGGTGCTGTGGCTGGTGCCGCAGTTGGCGTCGGGACCTGTGCCTCCGACGATGTCGCTGTTGGCACCTCGATCAGTGCCGAGGGCGGTGTGGCAACCGGAGCCCCCTGCCAGTGGTAGAATCAGTGCTATGGTCATCAAAGGTGCTGTTGGAGCCGAGACCATTGATGTCGGTGGGTGGGTCCCCACCGAGATGCCTGGTGCAAAGGGCGTAAGCGGCTGCCCGAAAGAAGCTGAGGCCACTGATGCTGCTCTGGAGCCCTGGCTCTGGTGTTAGGCCCAGGGTGTCCAGAAGGGGCACTGAGGAGCCTGCCATTGTCCGGCCACAGTGCTGGTTAGGGTTGTCGGTCACGGTGGGAACGGGATCTTCTGCTACTACTAGAGCGCGACAACTCTGCTTCCGACTCTGACGTCTCAGACTGTGATGACCACTGAGAAGAGGAGCCATTTGGTGCCGGAGAGCGGTGCCAACTGGGGGACCGGAATGGTTCACCCACATGGGTCACTGGTGCCGCAGGCCGATACGACAGGGACGGTGGTCTTATGTCCGACATCATTGCCGGTTTGCCCACAGAATGCACTGGGCCCGGAACCGGTGCCGGCGACCTCTCTCAGCTAGAAGGTGAGGGTGGCAGTATAAGTACCAAAAGGTCTGCTGCCGCCTCCAGGATGGAGGGGAGCTGTAGGTCTTCGTGGTTGCGCACCAGTGAGCGGTGCGGGTCCGGACTCAACTGGACCCGTCCCGGGGCAGGAGTCAATGGAATCTCCACCAAATGGGTGCCAGATGTGGGTTTGCTGGCCAACCTGTCTTTAGACCTGGCCAGGGAGCCCTCTGTCAGCCTTTTTCCTTTTGAGGGGCACCAGCGAGATCTTGGTGTCATTGTGCATAGTTCTCTGAAAACTTCCACTCAATGTGCAGCAGCAGTCAAAAAGGCTAAAAGAATGTTGAGAATCATTAGGAAAGGGAGAGATAGTAATGCAGAAAATATCATATTGCCTCTATATAAATTCGTGGTACGCTCACATCTTGAATACTGCATGCAGATCTGGTTGCCCCATCTCAAAAAGATATATTGGAAAAGGTACAGACAAGGCAACAAAAATGATTAGGGTATGGAACAGGAGAGATTAGTAAGACTGGCACTCTACAGTTTGGAAAAGAGACGAATAAGGGGGGATATAATAGAGGTCTATAAAATCTTGACTAGTGTGGAGAAAGTAAATAAGGAATTGTTGTTTACTCCTTCTCATAAAACAAGAATAAGGGGTCACCAAATGAAATTAATAGGCAACAGGTTTAAAACAAATAAAAGGAAGTATTTCTTCACATAACAGTCAACCTGTGGAACTCTTTGCCAGAAGATGTTGTGAAGGTCAAGACTGTAAGAAGGTTAAAAATAAAATTAGATAAGTTCATGGAGGCTAGGTCCATCAATGGGTATTAGCCAGGATGGGCAGGGATGCAAAACCATATTCTGAAGTGTCCCTAGCCTCTGTTTCCTAGATGCTGGGAATGGGCGACAGGAATGGATCACTTGATAATTATCTGTTCCATTCACTCCCTCTGAAGCACCTGGCACTGGCCACTGTCAGAAGACAGGATATTGGACTAGATGGGCCTTGGTCTGACCCAGTTTGGTCGTTCTTATAACAACAGCAGTGACGAATGTCAGTTCTTCAGCATATCCTATTCTCTACAAAAGAAAAGTTTTCCTGGCAAAAGAAATTACATTAGACCAGTGGGTCTCAAACTTATATGATTGGCCCCCTTTCATTGTGTCTGTAGTTATTTACAACCCTTCCAACCCCCCCCCCCCCCCCACACACACACACCCCCCAAGTATATATACTGCCACCCACTGCTGAGGGCAGAGCGGAGAGCAGCGTCTGCTGGCTGGGTGCCCAGCTCTGAAGGTAGGGTTGTGCCAGCAGCAGCACAGAAGTAAGGGAGGCAATGTGAGAAATGATATTAGTCAGTATCACTTTTCACAGTAGATTTAGCGCCCCATTGCCACCCTTACTTCTGCGCTGCTACCACCCCACCGCCTCCAACTGAGGGATTTGGCAGGGCGGGGGGAGAGATCCTGAGCCCAGGCTGCGTCCCAGCGAGGGGTTGGGGTGGGGAAGAAGGAGAGCCCAGGTGGCAGGGCTCCAGCTGTCCCCTTTATCCCTGCCTCTCTTCTGCATGAGCCCCAGCCAGCCAAGGCTGACAGCCAAAGCTCTTAAAACAGCTCGTGCCTCCCTTGACACATTCCCATGCCTCCTTTGGGAAGCCCCCCCCTATAGTATGAGAACCACTGCATTAAAGTGTCCTATGCCTGTGTTTCTCTTAAATCTGTTCCAGAAATCTCTGGCATTATCCTTACATGATCAGAGCAGAGCTGAAAGGGCTCCCAAACAATTAATCATTTAAGCCCCGATAGTAGCAACTGGAAAGCACATTGTGATACAGTTCACATACTTCATCTCTGGGGAATATTTGATACTGCTCAGTGAAAACATGTATTTATACATATTTATTCCCTTGTATTACATTGGGGAAGTTTAATCACTCAGACTGCCGTATGACCACACTAAATACAGTTTAGCTGTATTCTTACAGAAGTTTTGTAAATTACTAATCTAGGGCCAGGATTATAATTAAGAGGTGAGTGCTCTACACTTATGATGAAATTCAGCCACATGTTGGTCTTGGGGAGGTACAGATGAAGGGGGATTCTGCACCAGCTACATACAAGATGGTGCATAGAGGGCTGTCAGGATTGGTGCAAAGGGATGGGCTACTGCATTTCCACTAACATGGAACCAGTGGTTAGAGGAATAGGCTACTGGTTGAAAAAGCAGCTGACAATTTTGATTTTGTCACATCCCCTCCTTCATGGCATTCCCTGCAGAAAGTGTGTGTGTGTGTGTTTTGGAGGAGGAGGGGGGCAACTCATATTGCTAGTATGAATAACATATTTTTACTTAAATTATTATAGTGCACATACTCTACGTATCGTTACCTGGAGGGATAGGTAGTCTCAGTGGTCTAAGCATCAAGTTCGGAACAGGGTGGACTCTGTCCTTCATCTTTCTAAGCTGCAATGCATTGAGTTCCAGACTGTTTGAAGAACTTATCATGGTTAAACATCAATATTGGGGTAACACCTAGACACCAACCAGGTCAGGATTTCATTGTGAAAGACACTGTATATCCACATATAAATGTGCTACCTCAAAGAATTAAATGTGTAATAAATCCTTAAAAACCAAGGTCCTGATTTATTTATCTGGTTATTAAAGGTACCATAGCACTTTTTATATGGGTACGGGTTTACCCCTGGTGAACTAGGCCAAAGTGTCCCTTCCTCACACTGTTGTGCAGTATGTTTTCGTCTAACTGGCTGCTGCCTAGAGCTGGGTGGGAAAAAAGTTTTCCCAACCTGTTAAAATGATTGAGATTTCAAAAATATCTCTTGTTCTGCTTTGGAATGAACCTGACGCATTTTTTAAAATTGCACAAAACGCTAAAGAGGCTAATCCCCAGTTTGCATAGCTAGTAACCCAGTGGTCATGGCATTCAGCTGGGATGTTTGAGACCCAGGTTTATGACCTTGCTCTGCCTGGTTCCGAGTAGGGACATGAACCTGGATCTCAAACATCCCAGCTGAATGCCCTACCCACCATCGACAAGTCTGGGGTAGGTCCTCTCTCATGTTTCGAGCAGAAAATCCATTGCGGACCCAAGACACCTTCCTTCAAAAAGCTTAGTTGATACATATATTCCTGAGAAAAGTTTTGGTTTCATCAAAACAATTCCTGACCAGCTTTACTGCTGCCCTCCCATTTCACAACATGCTGCATTTTAGAGGCATTGTATGTGCTTAGGATTTGATCTGAAGCCCACTGAAATCATTGGAAACATTCCCATTAATAGCAATAGGTTTTGGAGCAGGCCCTTAGTGCTGCATTCAACTGCCACTGAAGTCAAGGAAAGTCTTTCTATTGATTTCAGTGGGAGAGGGATTGATCACTTACGGCCCTGATCCTGCAAATGCTTATTCATGTGTTTAATGTTACCCAGGTGAGTACTCCAATTGACTTCAAGGCACCTTGGAAGCTATGCAGAAGCAACTACTATGTACATGGATAAAGATGAGCAGGTACATAGTGTTTTCAGGAGTAGGACAAGTGTGTAAGGTGCTTTAGATTCATTAAATTTAAAATGCGAGGTATACATATAAAGCATTTCTCTTCCTTAACACTTTTCCAGAAGTGTCCACCTGACTTTTACCAGCAGCTTGAAATACTCAGAAAGTAGGGAAATATATCTTAATTTTATTGGAAAAAGAACCATAGCACTATCATTAGCTTCCATCACATCCTTAATTCAATCATTTTATGAGTTATATCTGTAGTTTTGACCATTCAGGTAGAGAGAGAACCAAAGATTTTACTATCCTGTATTTTATTCTCATAAGCACAAAAACAAAAAGCCTCTATTTCATTCATCTTACATTTATATCCCTTCTCAAAGCCAAATTCTCTGGTAGTGTAAATGGGCAGAACTTCATTGAAGTCAATGGAGTTCTGACCATTTACACCAGCAGAGAATTTGGTGTTAAATATGCATATGCCACAGCTGGTTTTCATTATCTCTCTGTAACGCTGCTGATTTCAGTAATCTTTGATCATTGTCTGCTTTGTTACTCAAGAATTTACACACGTACGCCACATCGTACACCTCAGTTTCATTTGATATATTGAGGTGGTTCTCTCTGTCTTCACAAGTAAAAGTAAATTTTCACTCTGGTAATGATATCTATAAAGTAGCTACATAAATATTTCCTAATTCTATTTTTGTGGCATTATAGTCCAATATTTTTAAAGCAGATCATTGTCTGTGTTCAGTTTGTGTAAAATAAAGAATGTTCCATTTAGTATTTTCCTTCTAAGAAAGAACTTCAGTTCAGAAACGTAGCATATGCTCCTTTTTAGGAAACCATGGAAAAAACTGAAGATTTACTCCCTTTACCACCACACTAAATTACCACTTTCTTCTGTAAAACCTTTTTATCATACACAACCTTTTATTACCAATGGGGGGAGAGGGAGAAGGTCATGTATATACACTTTATATACAGCCTGCAGTGCTGTGACAGCTTTTTCTTTCAGCCAGTGGTCCAGGATAATCATGAAAGGATCACCCATCTGTTCTTGCCATGTGGCAGTGTATGTTAAGTAAGGAGATATTATAGATCATAGCTTCCTGCAACTCTTGTTTCTGATGTTCTCTCATTAATTTAAAAGTCATATTATTATCTTTCTCAGTTAGTAGGTTGAGAAGCCTGGAAGATTCATGAAGGTGACCTACTTTGAAATGTCTAAGTTAGGACCAGTTGTCTGAGGCAGAAGGAAATGGTTTATTTTATTTTTGTATTTATAGTCCTCCCAGTAAATGAAAAAGGACAGGTAGTATCTGAAAAAAGAAAAAAAAAAGGGGGGGGGGGGAGTGGAAGAAAGGGTGGAAGACATGGACTGAGATGAATTTTCATGATTAGTCAATGTTTAAAAACCAGTTTTCTTTAGTCTGTGTGAATTATGATGAAATATTAGTGCTAAGTATGTGTGAACAAAAGATTTTTCATTACTCACCTGCATTTTCTTGCTTGTGTATAATTCTTCATTTGTGATATCATCGTTTGCTGTGGAGGCTATAATTAGGAACGAAATGTGCTTTTTTTAATAAAATGATCCTAGTAAACTACCTGTTTTGGTCAAACACTGAAAAATGCAGTCTTTTAAAAATAAAAGAGGTTTTTTTGTTTTGTTTCTGTTACAGTACAGATTGCTCAGTTTGTAGGCTTACTTTAAAAATATTCAATAAGAGGAATTCAATACTGGTCTTCAAAAAACTCAGAGATACTCTGTGGCAATTGATCTAATACAACTTTTACCTCAGCATTGTTTATGAAATTGTGCCAATACCAGTACTGACAGCTGTATTGAAAGTACATTTGCACACTGTGGGTGAGATTGTCACCAAGAGTAGCCCCACTGAAACCAGTGTGCTAGCTGAGTCTTGGACTAAGAATGCCGGCTAAGCTTTTGTGGGGGCTATCCAGATTTTGGTCAGGATGCACAGGAATAATTGGGGCAATGCACTTGCTAACTCCCTTCCCAGAGCAGATGGAGGGGGAACAGGCAGGCACTTCCCCATTTCCCCCATTTCCCATTTAGTTGGCAGATGAGCCAGCATGCAAGTGGCATAATTTACTGCTCATGTACGCCAGTCAGTCCACCACCATTTCCATCCCTCCACCCAACTTAGGGACAAAGGAGAAAGCATGAGAGAAATTGTGATTAAGAGATGTAGCTGAGTTACAACACCTCTTTACTCCTCAGATGATATAGTTTATACACCACCCCTTGGCATAGGGCTTGCCTAAAGAAGTCATTTAACTCTCTGGAGCTAATTGTGGAGCAAAGTACTACTCCATATAAGTTTAGGATGGCCCAATCTAGTTTTATGTAATTTCTGATTTTAGTGACTATGGCATTTGTAGGTTTGATAGCATAATATAAAAGATTTAGGATTCAATATGTATGGAGCATAGTTGTCTAAAGTTTGGCTGGGTGTGACCCCCCTCACCATTTTAGAAAATTATTTAGTAATGGTCCAACCAACTAGCTTTGTTTATGCCTCAGACCTTCACTCAGGAGGAGAAAAACTCCTCAAGGTATAAGACTCACTGAGATACTGGTGAATGCTTTCCTGTCAGGAAGGAGTTTGTAATTGTGAGAGACAGGCAGGCCCTATAAATCCTCTGGAGTCTGAGGATCTAGAAGAAAATTCTCTTGAACTGCTAATACAACAGTAGTTCTGTGATAGCAGAGACAAAAGAGGTATCTTGAAAATAAGCTCCCACCATCAGTATGATTTCAGCCTCATCACAGACTCCTACTTTATGGCGGAGGAGGGTCAACCAGTCTTCTGTAACCACACCCTGCTTCTTTGAAAGGTGATTGGCCATGTGGGATTTATCAAAGCCATGTATGCACAACATGACAGGTTAGATACAGCTGCTGCCTAAGTTGAAGCAGTTGTCACTTACATACATGTAATCAGTGCTTTGACCGCTGGTTTTGTGAATAATGTACTCCCACAATTGACCAAGTTGCACCACGCTACTGCCTGCACTGCTCTGGAAAGCCCCAAGAAAAAACAGATATGCTTCAGCATTTGCTATCATGGACCTGCAACATCTATCAGTTCCCAAATGCCATCTCCTGCCCCACAGAAAGAGACAATAAGTGCAGTTTAGCTCTGAATACATTCAACAAAAGCCCCTAGGAGTGAGTCTCCTGATACTTAGAGCCTCACCCTATTCCAGTTGGTTGAGATATGCACTTGGTGGCACTCTCTGCTGTTGGACTTTCTTGGGCAAACAATATGTTTGAAGGTACTTCTGCAGCTTCGGTTTTGCCTTCTGAGCAGTACGGGCCTCCCAGAGCATCATGGGACAGAGGTGATGCCAGGGAACAAGACCAAAATCACCACCATCATTCCTCATACCAACCTGGTGACCTGCTGCCAGTCACACCATTTTATGAATACTTCCAGTAGGCTGCCATTGTGGACTGGACTACTGGTCTCAGTCTTGCTACCAGTAGAAAACTCCAATAAAAATACATTTCCCTTATAAAATTATTACAGGCCAAATACAAATAAGAATGGTGTTTCAAATGAATTACAGGAGCTAATAGATGTACAAGGCTACCTGGCTTCCAGTCAGACAGTGACAGGGCATAGGTTAAGGAGAAACTTTTTTTATCCTCAGATTTTTCCTGATAGACCTGAAAGCACAACTGAAATCCACTGTCTCTCTCTCTCTCTAAGGCTTGGTCTACACTAAACCCCCAAATCGAACTAAGGTACACAACTTCAGCTACGTGAATAACGTAGCTGAAGTTCGAAGTATCTTAGTTCAAACTTACCTCGGTCCACACGCGGCAGGCAGGCTCCCCCGTCGACTCTGCGGTACTCCTCTCATCTAGCTGGAGTACCGCAGTCGACGGCGAGCACTTCCTGGTTCGACTTATCGCGTCCAGACAAGACGCGATAAGTCGAACCCAGAACTTCGATTGCCAGCCGCCGAATTAGCGGCTGGGTGTAGACATACCCTAACCCTCTCTCTTTCTCTCTAACCAGCTTGCTTTTGATGAGCTGGATTGAGTTGCCGGGATCGGCTATTCACAAGCCTTAGTCAAAGAGAGAGACCAGGAGAACTATCACGCCACTTGTCCCATGTGTTCTGTGATGAACAAGTCTCAAACTCCAAATACACCCATGGACAACCACCTGAAACAGTTTGCGGGTATCCAATAAAAGTAAAAACATTCACACAAAGCCTGTACAGAGTTCACAAACACAAAAAAGGGCCTAAGGAATCACAAAGGAACTGTAGGGGATACAGTTCAATCTCAAACTAAGCTTGGTTTTGAGCATTTTAAGTGGTTTAAGCCAATTTGCATAGCGCTGCTCTTCAAGGCCTCGATCCATCAGAACACTTAAGTACATGCTTAACTTGAAGCACATGCTCAGTGCCACTGACTTCAAATAGACTATATGTGCTTACGTGCTTGCTGGATTGGGGCCTAACCTTCAAGACCCTGCTACATACTACAATTCCAGATACTCATCAGGGTCTTAAAAGACAGAAATATTTTATCTCTATATTATTTTGCAAGAAAACCCTATCCAAAAGCTAACTTTCACTGATCAAAGAATACAATTTATCTGCAGGGTATATGAAATTGCAGCTGCACCCTGGGAGTTAATCTAGAGCAGGTGTGGGCAAAATATGGCCTGCCAGGATCTTTAGCTGCGTCCTCGTGATCTCCGGGACGCTAAAAGTCCCGTGGCGCAGCGGGGTGCTCAGGCAGGCTGCCTGCCTGCCATAGCCCCACGCCACTCCCAGAAGCAGCTGGCTGCTGCTGGCATGTCTCTGTGCACTCCTAGCGGGGGGAGGAGGGAAGGCGGCTATGCATGCTGCCCCCGCCCCCAGCACCATCCTCACTGATCCCCTTGGCAGGAAACTGGCCAATGGGAGCTGCGGGGCAATGCTTGCGGACATGGGCAGTGCACGGAGACCTGCTGTCCCCCTAGCCCCAAGGGCCACACGGAGACATGCCACGGTGCCAGCAGCCCACCACTTCCAGGAGTGGCATGGGGCCACAGCATGCAGGCAGCTTGCCTGAGCACCCCACTGCACTGCTGGCTGAGAGCCACCTATGGTAAGCACCTCCTGGCCACAGCCTGCACCTTGCACACCCTCCAGCACCCCAATCCCCTGCCCCAGGTCAGAACCCTATCCCCTGCCTGGAGCCCCCTCCTGCACCAAACTCCCTCCCAGAGCCCACATCCTTCACCCTCTGCACCAGTCCAGAGCATCCTCCTGCACCCAATCTCCCTCCCAGGCCCTGCACCCCAATCCCTTGCCCCAGGTCAGAACCATCTCCTGTACCCAAACTCTCTCTCCCAGACCGTGCCCCCTCTCCTGCATCCCAATCCCCTGCCCCAGCCCGGAGCCCCCTCCTGCACCCAAACTCCCTCCCAGGCCCTGCACCCCAATCCCTTGCCCCAGGTCAGAACCACCTCCTGCACCCAAACTCTCTCCCAGACCGCGCCCCCTCTCCTGCATCCCAATCCCGTGCCCCAGCCCGGAGCCTCCTCCTGCACCAAACTCCCTCCCAGAGGCCACACCTCTCACCTACACCCCAACACTCTGCCCCAGTCCGGAGCCCCCTCCTGCACCAAACTCCCTCCCAGAGGCCACACCCCTCACCTACACCCCAACACTCTGCACCAGTCCGGAGCTCCTTCCTGCACCAACCTCCCTCCCAGACTCTGCACCCCCTCCATTAATATAGTAGAAGTGTACGGCCCGTGACGACTTACCAAAATTCGTGGAGTGGCTCCCTGCAAAAATTATTGCCCACCCCGGATCTAGAGCTAAGGAGAGCAATATGCCATAATAATCACCTTGTTGAGATATCTGGATTGTATCATGTCAGACTAGTTACGTGTTGTTATAATTTGTGACAAGAGCCAGAATAAATCTGCAATCATGGATTTTCTATAAAATCCAGCCTCATTCAATTCTATTGCTTGGGGGTGGAGGTGGGGATGGGGGTGGCAGGGAAGAACTGAAAGCTAGATATGTATAATCTGTGTGTGCTATTTCCATTTTTCATGTTCACTTTAAACACAGGGATTTTATTTTTATGCAATGGAACAGATCAAAGTAGCTTAAGGACCTACTGCAGCACTTACATTTCACCAAAATTGTGTTTGACCTTAATGAGCATAATGTTCTTCAGTAAACATCTTGTTAATTCTATACAGAAATAATTTGTAAGATGAATGTTTTTCCTGAAGAATGTGTTCTATGATTTAGTACCAAAGATTTAGGGACAATAGCAATGTGTGGGAATTGTTTTATGAGCACAATATAATCACCAGAGGGCACACTTATTTACTCTTCTACATTTCTCTGAATATTTACTTTATTTTCCAAATCTTTGTTTTTACAGGCAGCTTAACATAAATATAACTATAGATGCCACTTATGGGGGGCATATGTGACTATTAGAATATAAATTAGGATTTGAAATTTAATCTGTGTTTAAGGATCTTATTTTCAGCTTTTGGCATCTATATGTGTGGGCAAGATTGCATATACATGTGCTTATGCCTGAACTTTGCCTACTAAAGACCCATGCATGCATTTGAACAATTCTAACGCTTGACACATGCTGTGTGTGTGCATGCAGATGGTGGCGCCTGCAAACTCACTTTGTAACACTAATTGTTAAATGGTTTTGCAAATATATTTATAGGAACAATGGATTATGGCTGTTTGTATTGAGTTTCATGATCTTAATCAGGTCACCTGATATGCATATAGCTGCCACCATCAAAACTTGCACACTTGTTTGCAATCTCAGAACAGTTGAGGATTAAATTGGCTGGGAGGCTGACTCAGTTTTGGAAGTGGCCCCTCTAGCATGGCCCTTTCAGATTGGTGGGACAACGGAGGGAAGCTTATCCTTCCACTGATCTTGCTGTGTACTTTTTCTTGCAGGGCTGTCAAGTTGGCATCTTTTGCAAGTCAAAACAAAACCCTAGTGCATTATGCATTTGTTGATAACTTATTTAGGAAGTGTAATAAACTTTGACTTGTTCCTCACCTAGATGAAATCTCCTCTCAACAGTTTTTGGGTAGAATCTCACTGACTTCAGTTAAGTTACTCCTGATTTCTCAGTTGCTGGTGTCAGAGTCAGGTCCAAATATGGATTCCAAAGTTTTGCACCACTTACCTTGCTGAATTGAATGTGGACTTTGCCAATAGACTGACTTTTATAGAGCATCCAACTATCCCCTCTGGTATGTCAGTACTGGGAAGGTGGCCCTCACATGACTCATTCTGATCTCATATCTGTTTCACTCCTTCAGCAGAGTTACCCTGATTTACCTAGTTCAGAGTCAGGCCCATGACATGCAAGACAATGCTGATTCTTCTCAAATGGCCACACATTACAGCCTCAGATGTGTGGTATTTAATATCTGATTTGATAACTGCTTGACAACAGCACTTTCCTGGGTGATCTTTATACGAACATATTCCCATATCAGACGTGGGCATACCTGTGCACAGATAACAAACAAATCGGATCTATAACCTGTTTTGTGGACTCCCGTGTTATCAAAGGGATGACGGATAGTCTGCTTTGTGTATCTTTCTACTATGTCACACAGAATTAGAGGAGCTTCTCAATTGCAAAACTAGCTGGCCAACCACTCTCTCAATATTGTGCTGTACAGCAATCTGACTTAAGCTGATCTATATTAGGAGCAATATGCAGGTTGGCTCTCTCTCTACTCAAATGCAAAATGTGTTTCAAGAGCCCTATCAGATACAATCCTCTTTGCTTTACTTTGTTCTCTGCTGCTCTGGTCTCTCATGGGATTTCTTGCTGAGTGGTTAAGTGGTCTATACAGAGGTTTCAAAAGCAAAGATAATACGAGTTCTATTCATGGGTTAAACACTTAGGTGCTTTAATATAAAAGATGTGTAGGAGCAACTCCTAATAACATTCAAATCGCGTTATTGCTGTGCTCCAGTATAGGATGTTCTTGATTTTGTAGCAGCAAGAAGAGATTTTTAGTGCTGATTATAAATCCTGAACAGCCAATAAATCCCACAGCATGTAGAGAAGGTGTCTGCTTCCCATCTCACGGACACTGGTGCAAATCTATGGACTTTGCAGGAGTTACTCCTGATTTACATCACTGCAAGTGAGATCAGGATCAAGCCCATGGTTTGCAGTATGCCTGTCAACATGTCTGCTTTAGGGGGGTCCAGCGTCTTAACTTTATATTGGCACTTTACTATTTCTTTTGCTCTTTCACAACAGACTGCTGCTTGTTCACAGTCCCTTTGCTCTTCAGCATCCGCCTCAAAAATTGCTGCAGCAAATTCTGAATCATCAATATTTCAGAGTCTTGTGTCCAGTTCACCTCTCATCTCTTCTGTGGCTTGTTAGAGACACACACACACACAAAAAACACGGTAAATTTACTAATGCTGTGGAAAAAAGCCAATTTTTCCTCTAAAGAGACATGGATTCTGGCTGAATACATATTAAATAATTTCATTGCTCTCCGTGCCTCAACTGCCTTATGAACTGGCTGTGCCACAAGGCAAAATTATAATAGACTCACCACTCCATCAAAAACTTCAAGCTCAAAATGAGAACGCCAAGCAAAATGTAAAGGAGCTCCTTGAAAGATTCGTACTCAGAACACAAGCTAGCTAGATTAATGGGGTTGGAAGTCTACTTGATACTGGTATAATCTATTTCACACTACAGAACCAGGAGGAAGAGACAAGTTAAGAGACTAGATGTTGAATCAATGGAGGCCTGAATAGTATTGCATAGCTTCACCTCAATTTAGAAAATAAGGCCGATCGGAGAGCGTCTCCCATCGACGCAGCGCAGTAAAGACATGGCAGTAAGTTGACCTAAGCTACATTGACTCCAGCTAGGTTATTCACGTAGCTGGAGTAGTGTAACTTAGGTCAATTTACCCAGTTAGTGTAGACAAGACCTAAATGTGACCCTTCCAACTATTTAAGACTTGAGTCTGAAAGCATTAGAGATGATTATTCAAATGCACTTTGGCTTTTTTGACAATGGCACCTTTTTCAAAATAAGTAGCCCAACAAGAGATGACTAATAAAAAAATCACAGTAAGTATAACACTGTCCAGGGCCAGCTTTAGGCCGATTCCCCCGAATCAGGCCCCGCACCTAAGAGGGCCCCATGCCCTAAAGAAGAGTGCCTAACTTAGGCACCTTTTTAATTTTTACTCACCCAGCGGCGCTCCGGGGCTTCGGCAGCAGGTCCGGGTCTTCGGCGGCACTTCGGCGGCAGGTCCTTCACTCGCTCCAGGTCCTTGGCGGCACTTCGGCGGCGGGTCCTTCACTCGCTCCAGGTCTTCGGTGGCGGGTCCTTCACTCGCTCCAGGTCTTCGGCGGCGGGTCCTTCAGTGCCGCAGAAGACCCAGAGCGCCGCCGGGTGAGTCATCCCTGCTGGGGCCCCGTCAAATCGGGCCCCGCACTTCCTAAAGCTGGCCCTGACCCTGCCAGATTCTCAGCTGGCTATTGCTGGTGAACTGCCAAGGGAGTAGAGCGGTACCTCCCCACTCAGTGTTTCTCTGCCCTGGAAAGTTATACCAGTATAAGCTACAGTGTGAATCTAAGGCGGTGTCTACATTGCCACTTTCAGTGCTAAAACTTTAGTCATTCAGGGGTGTGAAAAAACACCCACTCCCCCCCCCCCCCCCCCCGAGCGACAAAAGTTTTAGTGCTAAAAGCGCCCATATAGACAGTGCTTTATCACCGGGAGTGCACCACTGCTTGTTAGGGGTGGGTTTTTTTTTTTTTTTTTTTAATCGCTGGGAGAGCTCTCCCCTGGTGATAAAGAGTGTCTACACTGCCCACATCACAGCGCGGCCGTGGCCGCGCTGTAACATGGGCAGTGTAGACATACCCTCCGTAAACTGCTATAGCTATACCAGGATAACCCTGTTTGTGGACAGTCTGATTCAAGTAGATTGTGGCCTTTTTGTGGTTTAGGTTAGGTCACTGGGAAGGGGGTTAAGCTAAACTGAAAAAAAAGCCACTTTTTTCTGGAATAAAGAGCATCCACATTGCACAACCTGAAAATCTTTCCTGCATAGACAAGTCATTAGGGACATGCCACCAGTGGAAGTTATTACTACCCTAGAGGAGCAAGTGTGGACAGTGGAAGAATAGCTCCAGGCCAGGCCTCCAAATGACTGAGATGAAGAATTCAAAAAGGTAATTACTGCGAGTGTAGAGCTATGAAGAGCCATATCCTATTTCACCCCATTCTCATGGGACTCCTCCTTTTCCTGGTTGCTGTTGATTTTAGGGATGGAGGGTGGTTACTAGGGTGACCAGATAGCAAGTGTGAAAAATTGGGACAGGGAGTGGGGGGTAATAGGAGCCCATATAAAAAAAACCCACCCAAATATTGGGACCGTCTCTATAAAATTGGGACATCTAGTCACCCTAGTGGCTACTCATATGGCTGTCAAGGCTGCCACATTCGGTCCATCTATTGTAAGATTTGGTCTAATGTGAGAGCCTGAGTCTGGTCTTCTTCACCCGTGAAACAAACGGCTGTTTGCATCACTGAAAATATAGTTCAGAATTATGACTTACCGTCAGATGACTCCAGTGATGACACTTCTAACAATAATGAAAAGGCAAACAGACACATGAAATCATGAAAAAGTCAGAAATAATTAGCACACAGAACTGCATAATATAACAAATATGCATTTAAAATATTTTCAGTTGACAAAATAGGTATGAGCAGTTCAAAAATCACTTTTCTATTTTTCAGATTAATTTTCTAACCGATTGAATTTGGATGCAATACTGAAGATTAAAAAAAGGCAAGAAATCAGAAAAGAAAGGTTGGAAGGACTGGACAACCAAAGCACTAAGGAAAAGGGACTGGGTTGTAGAATCACAGGCTCAATTCTGTAGCTGCTCCACATGCAGCAGGAGTTCCGTGGACAGCTATGGCGTCAGACGCATAGAAACCAGAGATAGGAGAGAATCCTTAGGCCATTTCCCACATCCAGGTTGGAGTGATATGACAGCATTAGAGACAAAAGAAAAATGGCACCAATTTCCAAAGCCAGCTAGGATACCAGCTAGGAAAAGTCACAGTGAAAAAAATATATTGAAAAAACCTTTATGGCAAGATTGTCACTTGTTCAACGTGCCTACTCACCATAATAACGTGCTCCTTTACTCACGTGCCTGAACTACCACATTGCAGGTCACAGTGCAAGGAAGGTTTCAGAGTAGCAGCCGTGTTAGTCTGTATCAGCAAAAAGAACAGGAGTACTTGTGGCACCTTAGAGACTAACAAATTTATTAGAGCATAAGCTTTCGTGGGCTACTGCCCACTTCTTCGGATGCATATAGAGTGGAACATATATTGAGGAGATATATATACACACATACAGAGAGCATGAACAGGTGGGAGTTGTCTTACCAACTCTGAGAGGACAATTAAATAAGAGAAAAAAATTTTTTGAAGTGATAATCGAGCTAGCCCAGTATTCTCACACTTCTTATCAAACTGTCTGTACTGGGCTAGCTTGATTATCACTTCAAAAAAAATTTTTCTCTTACTTAATTGTCCTCTCAGAGTTGGTAAGACAACTCCCACCTGTTCATGCTCTCTGTATGTGTGTATATATATCTCCTCAATATATGTTCCACTCCATATGCATCCGAAGAAGTGGGCAGTAGCCCACGAAAGCTTATGCTCTAATAAATTTGTTAGTCTCTAAGGTGCCACAAGTACTCCTGTTCTTAGTGCAAGGAAGAGCAGTCTCTGAGAGCCAACTAACCTTTCTCCTCCCCCCAACCTAGCGGTTTCCTGAGGCACTTTGCAGCACATGGTATTAAAACAGTGTGTGATTTAGTTAACCAGTCAGGATGCTTTTACTATGTTATTAACCAATTGTAGTTGATAAAATAATAATACTTGGTCATTTTGCTGTGATTTATATATTTGCTGTGGACTAACCTCTAGCCCTTAATACACCTCCCTCCTCCCAGGGAGTGACTGCAGTCTACTTCCGGGCAGCCCCCTTTTGTTGTCTGTTTTATGGAAGTCCTATCTGTTCCTGCTCAGCTGAGCCTGTTCCCAATCAATCCCTTGCTCCTCCTCCAGGTGCAGCCTGTGGAGTTAATTGACCTGCCTGGCCCATCTTATCCCCTTCCAGTCTTGTGTGGGGTAGACATCCCTGTTACACAATGATAATGCAATGTTACCTTGTAACTCAAGAAGAGAAGAGCAAGTATAGATATAAACTGCATAGATTGGTCAAAACATTGACCAGTAAACATACTGTGGGGAACTCACCTACCTGATCCAGAAGATGGACTAGATAAACTAAGATCTTTTCTATCTCCAACTTCTATGACTAAGGGTTTGTCCACACAACAATGTAGTTTGTGGCAAGCAAGGGTGCAAATCTATCCTGCACTAGTCTGCTGTGATGTAACTGTCTGCTTGCACCCATGTTAATAGTTCATTAAAGTGCTTCAATCTAGTCCCCTTTGAAATGGGACTGGCTCAAAGTGCTCTAAAAAACTGTTAATGTGTGACACATGGACAGTTACACCACCGTAGGGAAGTGTTGGGTCAATTCACTCTCCGGTTTGTCATGAACAAAATTTTTGTGCAGACAAGCCCAAAGAAAATATTCAAAGAATGTATGTGTTAATAACTAGCACAATTGTGCTGAAAGGAATTATAAAGGAATAGTTGTGATAATAGAGACAGCTATTAAATAAAATCATTGTTTAATACAAACAGGTTATGGGAATTTAGTGTTCTGAAAGGTGCCAGATTGACAGTGCAGGCTGAAGAAGTGCAGTATTTATCTTTAGAGTAGGTACAACATAGCAATGGCACTCGAAGGAATTGCACTGTTATTTAACCTGAAACTTGGTCTACACTCTACAGGGACCACTTTTAGGGGTAGTTTTTTCATCATGCCAATTCAGTCTGTAATCATCCAAGGTTGTCAGTTCAGATGGCAGTTCTTATTTTGCAAATGGACATGGCCACTGAATACATGTTGTTCACACTGACTACTTTTGGACAGAGACCACTAATCCTCTTCACAATACACGGTGAACAGAACCATCAGAAGCTAACAGTTAAATCTGGCCTCTGGCAGCCAAATTTTAGTTTCAGTGTTGTCAAAACTTCAAATGCCATGTTTTGGATTGTAATTTTGAGGCTAGTAAAACCTCAGCTGTCATGGTTGGGGTTTCATTTTCATGTTTGTTCTAAAGACAGGAATTTTATTTGCACGGAATGGAATGAATGAATCATGGTAGGGATTTAGTGAAGAGCTTTACATATTTCACCAGAATTCTGTTTGACCTTGAGGGCTATTATAATCTTAGAGAAAGATTTTGGGATTTTTATACAGGAATAATTTGTAATAGGAATGGTTTTCTTAGGCTGTGATTTAGTGACAAAGACCTAAAGACAAAGGCAAAACAATCTTTGCTTCTCTAAACCTTGGGAACTCGCTCAGCTTCCTGAATCCCATCCCAGCAAAAGATGGAAGTGGGGGAATGCAGATTTGGTCCATCTCTAGTAACAGCTCTATTATTATGTATCAGAGGGGTAGCCGTGTTAGTCTGAATATGTAAAAAGCAACAGAGGGTCCTGTGGCACCTTTAAGACTAACAGAAGTATTGGGAGCATAAGCTTTCGTGGGTAAGAACCTCACTTCTTCAGATGCAAATAATGGAAATCTCCAGAGGCAGGTATAAATTAGTATGGAGATAACGAGGTTAGTTCAATCAGGGAGGGTGAGGTGCTCTGCTAGCAGTTGAGGTGTGAACACCAAGGGAGGAGAAACTGCTTCTGTAGTTGGATAGCCATTCACAGTCTTTGTTTAATCCTGATCTGATGGTTTCAAATTTGCAAATGAACTGGAGCTCAGCAGTTTCTCTTTGGAGTCTGGTCCTGAAGTTTTTTTGCTGTAAGATGGCTACCTTTACATCTGCTATTGTGTGGCCAGGGAGGTTGAAGTGTTCTCCTACAGGTTTTTGTATATTGCCATTCCTGATATCTGACTTGTGTCCATTTATCCTCTTGCGTAGTTACTGTCCAGTTTGGCCAATGTACATAGCAGAGGGGCATTGCTGGCACATGATGGCATATATAACATTGGTGGACGTGCAGGTGAATGAGCCGGTGATGTTGTAGCTGATCTGGTTAGGTCCTGTGATGGTGTTGCTGGTGTAGATATGTGGGCAGAGTTGGCATCAAGGTTTGTTGCATGGGTTGCTTCCTGAGTTAGAGTTGTTATGGTGCGGTGCGTGGTTGCTGGTGAGAATATGCTTAAGGTTGGCGGGTTGTCTGTGGGCGAGGACTGGCCTGCCTGCCAAGGTCTGTGAAAGTGAGGGATCATTGTCCAGGATGGGTTGTAGATCACTGATGATGCGTTGGAGAGATTTAAGATGAGGACTGTAGGTGATGGCCAGTGGAGTTCTGTTGCTTTCTTTTTTGGGCCTGTCTCACGCCCCTTCTCTACCTACGCTACATTGATGACATCTTCATCATCTGGACCCATGGGAAGGAGACCCTGGAAGAATTCCACCATGATTTCAACAGCTTCCACCCCACCATCAACCTCAGCCTGGACCAATCTACACGGGAGGTCCACTTCCTAGACACCACAGTACAAATAAGCGATGGCCACGTTAACACCACCCTATACCGAAAACCCACCGACCGCTATGCCTACCTTCATGCCTCCAGCTTCCACCCCAGACACACCACATGATCCATTGTCTACAGCCAAGCACTGAGGTACAATCGCATCTGCTCCAACCCCTCAGACAGAGACCAACACGTACAAGATCTTCACCAAGCATTCTCAAAACTACGATACCCACACAAGGAAATAAAGAAACAAATCAACAGAGCCAGACGTGTACCCAGAAGCCTCCTGCTACAAGACAGGCCCAAAAAAGAAACCAACAGAACTCCACTGGCCATCACCTACAGTCCTCAGATTAAACCTCTCCAACGCATCATCAGTGATCTACAACCCATCCTGGACAATGATCCCTCACTTTTACAGACCTTGGGAGGCAGGCCAGTCCTTGCCCACAGACAACCCGCCAACCTTAAGCATATTCTCACGCACCGCACCATAACAACTCTAACTCAGGAAGCAACCCATGCAACAAACCTTGATGCCAACTCTGCCCACATATCTACACCAGCAACACCATCACAGGACCTAACCAGATCAGCTACAACATCACCGGCTCATTCACCTGCATGTCCACCAATGTTATATATGCCATCATATGCCAGCAGTGCCCCTCTGCTATGTACATTGGCCAAACTGGACAGTCACTACGCAAGAGGATAAATGGACACAAGTCAGATATCAGGAATGGCAATATACAAAAACCTGTAGGAGAACACTTCAACCTCCCTGGACACACAATAGCAGATGTAAAGGTAGCCATCTTACAGCAAAAAAAACTTCAGGACCAGACTCCAAAGAGAAACTGCTGAGCTCCAGTTCATTTGCAAATTTGACACCATCAGATCAGGATTAAACAAAGACTGTGAATGGCTTTCCAACTACAGAAGCAGTTTCTCCTCCCTTGGTGTTCACACCTCAACTGCTAGCAGAGCACCTCACCCTCCCTGATTGAACTAACCTCGTTATCTCCATACTGATTTATACCTGCCTCTGGAGATTTCCATTACTTGCATCTGAAGAAGTGAGGTTCTTACCCACGAAAGCTTATGCTCCCAATACTTCTGTTAGTCTTAAAGGTGCCACAGGACCCTCTGTTGCTTTCTATTATTATGATTAACCTTGATCACATTTGGACCAGAAGCCTAGAGTTGAAAGCCTTTCTATCCCTTTACTAGTCCCCTGAGCCATCTAGTCTCCTTACAGAGTGTTACTGAAGCAGAAACATTTGTGTAAGTCATGTACAAATCAAAATACAGTAAAGGATATTAATAAGTACCATATACAAAAAACCAAGCAGCTACAGTCCGACTCCCACAAGTGTGAATTTGTGAAGGCTTTGGTAGTATCTAGTTATAGTTCCAAGTGTTTGGATGATTTTATGAGGAAATTTACAAGGTCACTTTTATACCAAAAGTCAAATTTGCACTTATTTTCGGGGACACAACAAAGCCTAGATTTGCAGGTGCAAACAGCAGTTGCACATGGTAATTGAGTGCTTAGATGTCTCACTTCCTGATGGTCCATTTGCACATTCAACTTTGGAGTTTTGGTGAATGCAAATTATGATGTTTGAAAAACATTAGTGCCAATTTGCACATGATTTAGCAGTACAGAAGAAGTGCTTCATAGCTATTTATCATGTTAATACAGTGAGGGCTTCTAGTTGTAGAAAGGTTGGTTAGAGGTCATGTATCAATGCCTAAAATTTTCAAACTTAAGGCTGAGAAACTGCAAACTAAAGAAGCTAAGCAAGAAATATAGTATTTGAGCATGTTTACTGCATAGGTGAAGGGCTATTTTATCTCAATCAAACAGAACAACAACAAGTAGACTACAAATCTGATATTGAAATAAATTCAATTTAGCCTCATGTAATTGCTTATTTGATTCTCAGATATGACATGTAGTTAGGAAGCAAATTGACATTCTGTCGTTTCTGTTTCAGTAACCGTAACTCAAACAAGTTGCCCTCTAGGTGCATCCTGGATGGAACACTACTTGATCTTCATCCCAAGGAAATTAGTGTATTAAATTTGTTTGAAAAATTATTATCCAAACCATGACACCTTTTCAGACAGCAGGTGAACTGCATATTAAAAAGGGCAAACTACCCTTGAGAGTCAGCACACGCGGATAAAGTACAGTAATATATCCTTCCTGGGTAGGAAAATGTATCCTAAGCACTTGAGATGCAGTGTAAGCTCAGAAAGAACATACTACACATAGGAATTGCAGAAGACTCAGAGGAATGCGAAATAGTGACACCTTAAATAAAGACAGTCTTGTATTACCTTCATACACTGAACACATTTAAAAAGTTAATTCCATTCCTAGACACATTACCATAGTATCTATTCATATTCCCTATTTTAAGGACAGGGAATAACATGAAATTTATAGTATTTCTAAATACTGGAATTAACTTTTAAGTAAACCCACAAATAAGTATTAGTATGTGTACTAATAAATAATAGTAATAATACAGGAACAACATTTATGTATAACATACACAGAGGAGAATTTAGTTTAAATTGTGGTATCAAGTATACATATGCATAGATTTCAACTTTGTCATTAATGATAACCAAGAACTTCCACAATGTTTAGATTCTATATTCTCAAATGCTCTATTAATAATTATGTGTTATACATTAATAGTTTTAACCATCAGGTTTTTCAGGTATTTAAAAGGGTGTCATAAGGAGGAGGGAGAAAACTTGTTCACCTTAGCCTCTAAGGATAGAACCAGAAGCAATGGGTTTAAACTGCAGCAAGGGAGGTCTAGGTTGGACATTAGGAAAAAGTTCCTAACTGTCAGGGTGGTTAAACACTGGAATAAATTGCCTAGGGAGGTTGTGGAATCTCCATCTCTGGAGATATTTAAGAGTAGGTTAGATAAATATCTATCAGGGATGGTCTAGACGGTATTTGGTCCTGCCATGCGGGCAGGGGACTGGACTCGATGACCTCTTGAGGTCCCTTCCAGTCCTAGAATCTATGAATCTCTTTAAAACATTTTACGTTTGATCTAAAGTATATTAGTTCCCTCGGTACTTTACCCTGGATCTGTGGGCAAAGAAATGCCCTTAGTCTTCTGGGCTTCTTAGTGTATGCATCTAGGCAGAGTTCCATTGGGCAGTGTTCACTGATTCCCTTGACATCTTCTCGGACTAGTGAATGTTATCCAGAGTTCTTGTTTTGAGGCATCATTCCCTCTGGCCCCACCCTGGCCCTACCCATTTTGATTTGTTTCCCATATTCTATTTGTTTCTTCTTGGCCCTTTACCATTGTGTCCTTGGGTGGGGCCTCCTTTAGAGGTCCTGCCTGTCAGACCAGCATTTTAACGAGGACTAAATTAAATTAGCACTATCATGTGTATTAATAAAAGTAAATTGAAAGCTCCCATTCTGTTTTGCAAGGTTGGTGTCGGGTTAGGAGACAGCAGTCATTGTAATCCAAGTCATGACTGTTAATGCGAGAAATGGTCTGATGATGCAGGATGGTACAGAGGAGTAGCACCTGAGTAGAAGTGGCGTAGAGGCACTATTGCACCCTTTGATCCAGCTATTGATAAGGTTCCTAACTTTTTCCATTTTAAACCACCTTTTCCAGCTGCTAATAAACTTGTGAATCTGTCAGCTTTCAGGTCAGCATTTTTCAGGCTTGCAAGTTGTAGATATGAAGTTCATAGCAAAGATATGGTCAGAGTTCCAACTGAAGGCTAATATCTGTCAAGGATATAAGACAGTGAGAACACTAAGTGAAAGGCCACGCAGAGCTCCCTATTATAGAGAGCATTACAAAATCAATGTGTGGTTGAACTGGGAATCAATCTATTGAGGCTAGCAGATTGTGATAAAACGACATTTCCTCATTATAATCCTGGCTGCAGAAGCTGGGGGCAATTTAATAAGATAACTTGGTTGGGGGGGGGACGGGACGGGAGGGAAGCAGGCAGCAATGTGTGACAGTAATGCTGTCTGGCGGAAATGAAACAAGGACCTACGTGTCCATGTTCTGACTAAGCCATGGTTCTGGCCATGACATTTTAAAGATTATTATAGGAAATCTTAATGTTGATTTTAGCATCCTTCAGACTTTTCAATTGAGAATTAAGGAGAACACTGAAACTTAACTTTTACTTCCATTGGTGGAACTAAATGCAGCTCAGAGGAGACTGAAGGGTGTGTGTGCGTGTGTGCGCGCGCGCGCGTGTGTGTGTGTGTGTGTGTGAGAGAGAGAGAGAGAGAGAGAAAGCAATTTAGTCATAATTTGTGACTAATACAAGCACTTCAGTCCTTTCAACATTTAGTTGTTGTGAGCCATCAGTCAATCAGGTTATGATCTCAGTAAGGTGAGAAGTAAGTTGAGAGCCCTTTCACGGGCGTCTTCAGAAACAAATATTGAAATGGAATACTCACTGGTGTACAGATAGTCACCCCCAGAGAGCCAAAATTATTGCCAAGAAGGAAGTTTTAGCTACAATGAGATTTCTAGCAACTAATTGAGAAACTATTTGAGAACAGGTCAGCTAATAGAGATGCTCTTTAAAAAACAAACAAAAAACTATTAGAAAGTTTAGTGATATTTAAGGATGTCATTTCAGACAAGAAGTTACTTAATGGAGGCTGTTCTTAGTGCATGTGATCCTGACTGCATTGAAAAAGGATCATCTTTTTGCTGAGAACAGATTTCTTCCAGGTAATAAGAGGCTACTGTTGTCATTACTGTACTGGGGAGCAAATCTCAGGCAAGGGTAATGCCTTGATTACTTCTTAAGGAAAGTGGAGAATAGATAGATGACTAATAACTGAGATTCGCTTCTTGGGAATCTGCCTCAGGCAAATAAAATTATGTTCGCAGCAGGCTCCACGAGAACATACCATACTTGCTCCAGTTAATGTAGGACACTGAACTCTTATCACCCAACAAGTTATAGAATCTTGCTGCTGTGCAGTTATCAGAAAAAGTCCTTGAAAGAATGCCATGGATCAGGCTTGACAGCATACCTGACTGGCTAACATGCAGGACACTTGAGTACTGGTACTAAGGCAGTTTAGATATGCTATGGATGTTGAGTATCTATGATCCTGTGGGACATTTCTTCCAACAGAAGAATATCCTCCAGGCTTTTGAGTGTCATAATGGAGAGACTGCCACATAGTCCTCTAATTCCCAGTCTGTCTAATAGTCAGTAAAGTGGCATTTATCCATTGAGCCTTGTTGAATCAGAAATGTGTGTCTTCATTTTAAAAAGAATAAAGATATCAAATTTTAGACTTGATTCTGACCAAGAGGGAGGAATTGGTTGCGAATCTGAAGTTGGAAGGAAAAGGAGAGAAAGGAAGGAGTGAGGGCAGCAGAATAAGGACAATGGACTTCAAAACAGAATAGGGACAATGGACTTCAAAAAAGCTGACAAACTCAGAACTAGTAGGAAATGTCCCATGGGAAGAAAATCTAAGGCAGGGGTTCTCAAACTATGGGTCAGAGGGTCGTGAGGTTATTACGTGGGGATCGCAAGCTGTCAGCCTCCACCCACAAAGCCTGCTTCGCCTCCAGCATTTATAATAGTGTTAAATATTAAAAAGTGTTTTTAATTTATAAGGAGGGGGTCACACTCAGAGGCTTGCTGTGTGAAAGGGGTCACCAATACAAAAGTTTGAGAACCACTGATCTAAGGGAAAATGGAATTCAGGAGAGCTGGCAGTTTCTCAAAGAGACAGTATTAAAGGAACACTGCAAACTATTCTGATGTGAAGGAAAGTTAAGAAGAACAGTAAGAGGCCAATATGACTCCATTAGGAGCTGTTTAATTACCTGAAAAATCAAAAAGGAATCCTACAAAAAGCAGGAACATGGACAAATTGTTAAGAATGAGTACACAAGAATAGCACAAGCACGTAGGGACAAAATCAGAAAGGCTAAGACACAAAACGAATTACACCTACTAAGAGACATAAAAGGCAATAAGAAGAGGTTCTTTAAATAGATGAGGAGCAAGAGAAAGACAAAGGAAAGTGTAGGTCCTCTACTTAGTGGAGAAGAAGAACTAATAAATGATAACATCAAGAAGGCCGAGAAGTTTAATGACTATTTTGCTTCAGTTTTCACAAAAAGGTTAATGGTGACCAGATACTCAACACAATTAATATTAACAGCAAAGTCAGGAATGCAAGCCAAAATAGGAGAGAAAAAGTTTAAGAACAGTTAGGGAAATTAGATGTATTCAAGTTGGCAGGGCCTGATGAAATTTATCCTAGGGTACTTGAGGAACTAGCTGAAAATCTTGGCATCATTAAAAGTTACTTCAAATACTCCTGGAGGATGAATGAGGTCCCAGAAGACTGGAGAAGGGAAAACATAGCACTCATTTTTAAAAAGGGGAACAAAGAGGATCCGGGGAAATTATAGACTAGTCAACCTAACTTTGATACTTGGAAAGATATTGGAACAAATCATTAAACTATCAATTTGTAAGCACCTTGAGAACAGTAGAGTTATAAGGAATAGCCAGCATAGATTTGTCAAGAACAAATCATTTCAAAGCAACCTAATTTCCTTCTTTGACAGGGTTACTGGCCTAATGGATAGAAGAGAAGCAGCAGACTTGATATCTTGAGTTTAGTAAGGCTTTTGACACACATGACGTTCCCATAAGCAAACAGAAAATGTGGTCTAGATGAAATTACTTATAAGGTGGGTGCACAACTGGCTGAAAGACTGTACTCAAAGAGTAGTTATCAATGGTTCACTGTTAATGGCTCACTGGAAGATATATCTAGTGAAGGTCCCACAGGGGTCAATCCTAGGGTGACCAGACAGCAAATGTGAAAAATCAGGGCAGGGGGTGGGGAGTAATAGGAGCCTATATAAGAAAAAGGCCCAAAAATCGGGACTGTCTCTATAAAATCAGGACAACTGGTCACCCAAGTCAATCCTGGGTCCAGTACTAGTTAATATTTTCATTAATGCCTTGGATAATGGAGTGGAATGTATACTTGTAACATTTTCAGATGACACCAAGCTGGGAAGAGTTGCAAACACTTTGGAGGACAGGATTAGAATTCAAAGTATGTCACGTAGGAAGGAAAAGGACAAATGCACAACACAAAATGGGGAATAACTAACTAGCCGGTAGTAATGCTGAAAAGATCTGGGAGTTACAGCGGATTGCAAACTGAATGAGTCAACAGTGTGACACAGCTGCAAAAAAGACTAATATTCTGGGGTGCATCAGCAGGAGTGTTGTATGTATGACACAGGAGGTAACTGTCCCGCTGTACTCAGCAGTGGTGTACTGTGTGTAATTCTGGGCTCCACACTCTAGGAAAGATGTGTACAAATTGGAGAGAATCCAGAGAAGAGCAGCAAATATGAGAAAAGGTTTTAAAAAAATCTGACTTATGAGGAAAGGTTAAAAACAAAAACAAACAAACAAAGAGGCATGTTTAGTGTTGAGAAAAGGAGATGGAGGCGGGACCTGATAACAGCCTTCAAATAAATTAAGGGCTGTTTAGACCATCCCAGACAGATGTTTGTTTAGCCTGTTTTGGGAACTTCCAATGATGGGTATTCCACTATCTCCCTTGAAAGCCTATTCCAGAACTTAACTATTCTTATAGTTAGAAAGTTTTTCCTAATATCTAACCTAAATCTGCCGTGCTGCAGATTAAGCCCATTATTTCTTGTCCTACTTTTAGTGGACATGTAGAACAATTGATCCCCGTCCTCTTTATAGACAGACCTTAACATTTTTGAACACTTCAATCAAAAAATATAGTCCCTTTCTCCATGTATGAGTTTTCTAGGAGCAAGCTACAATTTTTATGAATTTATTGTTTTAAATTGAACTAATCAATTATGTGACTTTATTTTGCTTTATGGGTTGCTTGCAAGCCATTCACTGCCACTCTTGCTCAAAGTATTTGTTTTGTCATTTGCTATTTGTGCTCTGCAGTTGGTTACCCAAAACCCTGAAACCCATAAGATCTTTCAAGATGGCTGTGTGAACACTTGCAGTGTACATACAAATCTGCATATCTATTTGCATCATGACACTGGATTATGAACTTGGATTTGCTCATACGAATGTAAGCAGAAAATAAATAAGAAGGCAAGATCTCCTTCAAAGCAAATTAGTGGCCTTATTTAAAGAATTTTAATTATTATTCATCTAGTTCTCTCAATGATCATTTTAATGGGAATTACACGTGGGAGTTGAAGACTGACCAACTCCCAAACAATATTTATTCTAAAAATGTTTACTGTAATTTAGAATAGCAGCAAAAACTTATTTGTATAATTGCAACAAATTTTATGGACAAGATTCTCAGCTAGTGTAAACAGACAGACATCACTGAACTGAAGTCAATGTAGCTACACCAATTTACACCAACTGAGGATCCGACTACCATTAGTCTAACCACTAGTCAGTGGACTTAAATCAGTTTACTTGCTTAAAATCCAGTCCACCGAATTTTTGCCATCAGGTTTCCTGCATGCATAAAAGGAACTTCAGTGGGACCATTACAAAGAGTTTTAGGAATGAGAGGAGACAGAGGAAAACACAGAACGGTGGAGAGATTAGTGGAAGAGGGATTAGTATTGGTAGCTGAGTGATTGAGAGATTAGAGAGATTCAGAGGCTGGGGTCAGTTTAGTTAAGTGACCAAACATTTTATGCTTATCCAAAGCTTATCCCAACCTTTTTAGTCTAGAAACTGAACTGAAAATCGAATGGCAGCAGACTTTCTCATGGGATTTCCCTGTTCCACGCAGTCAGAAATAGGGCAACATATCTCTGGTAGCTTGTGCCAGCTTCCAGTGCAGGCTGAAGCCAGGAAGTGCAATTGTGTACAAAAGTGGGAGGGAAGGATAACTACATTTTTCAGACCTGTTCCCCTTTCTCCCATGTCCGCTCCCCCCAAAGTAAAATGTTTGAATGGGTTGAATTTTGGGTGAAAGATGGAGCAATTCTTATACTATAGAAACCAGTTCACCCCATCTATACATAAGAATAGAAGAAATGAGTCCTTTGTACTTTCCCCTCCAGACATACAAGTTAACCTTGCCTAATGGGGCTGTAAATTATGATTTCACCACAGAGCCAAATTCTACCTTGGCTCACACCCTGCACAATCCATTGACTGTTTGAACTTTTCCTTTGTTCCCACCAATACCTTCATTCCCTTTGACCTTAAATTTTTTTCAGCCACAGTGAAACACTGGGTGATATCAATAGGAATTTTGTGCATGGGTCCAGGGCAGTTTATAATCCTGGATCTTGTTTCCTCTTCATACAAGAGGAGAGCATTCCTAGCCTACGGGACAATGCATGGGTCTAGAAAAAAAGAGCTCCCATGCAAATGCAGGATTTTGTTATGAGACTCTTGCTTGCAATACAAAAAATAGTTTAAGGAAGAAAAACAGAATTTTGGCCCATGTTCCCCATTTAGTTAGTGGACCAAATCCGTGTGGAGTGGCTCCAGATTTACATTGGTGTAACAGAGCAGAATATATCCCCATCTTGTTTAAATAGCTTTTTGGAAAACTTTGAAAAATTTCACACACGGCAGAACTGTTCAGCATAACTTCATTATACTGCTGAGTTCAAATTCTGAATTACGATTTGTAATTATACGTTATACTAAATAATTATGGTTGATAATTAATTGTTCTGTTAATACTTCTGCCAGCTACCTAACCCATTTGGAGAGGTGCAGCAGCTCAAAGTTATTTATTGTTGTTACCTAGTATGGGCTATATTGCCTATTTAGGCATAGCCAATGATCAAAGGAAATGGCCTAACCTCAGCCAATAAAAAACAAAATAAAAAACACGTGACTTTGAACAGACTTGCAAAAAAGCAACAAAAATTCTGAGTAGTGTGGTGGAAAGTGAAAGAAGATGATGGTAGAGACCATCATCTGTTCTAAGTTTCTAATCCAACCTCCCTGAAAGCAGTGGAAACATTCCCACTAACTTCAGTGGACTTTGGATCCAGCCCTAAATAATCCTGATTAAGCCACTGATCGGTTTCCAGATGAATCAACTGAATCAGATGAAACTCTAATATTTGAAGGATTCTTCATGAATTACTTTTCCATGACAGCTGAGCCAGGAAATGGATCTTCTTGATTTACCTGAAGGATATTTACCTTTGGGCATTGAAAGTTTTGATAATGAGAATGAGAAATTTGAAGACACACTGGATAGTTATTCAACCCGATTCAGTCTCTGACAAAGAGGAAATTGCAGGTAGAATCATGGAGGAAGCACATGCAGGTTACAGATTTGGAAAGAATCACTTTCTGTATCCTGGAACACATTTATGGGTATCAGAAAGTTGTATTTTATGGTTCACATTTGCTCTGCAGTATAAACGGGCAACAGCAGCAGTGACTTAATGAAATGTCTTGAAATCCCATTTGCCCTGACCTAATTTGTGTCAGACATCCATCACAAATATGTGGAGATATTTTAGTTCTGTGAAGCACATATTAAAAGAATGTTTATGCTGGAAAATAAAAACAAACAAACCAACCAACCAAGAAACCTTTCCAGAAAGTGAGGGAACAGAATTATATGAAGAATTCACCAATGTGTTTTATCGCTAAAAAGGAGCTCTGCTTACTCATGAACACCAATTAAAGCATATGCATAATAGGATACATTTTTCAGACCTCCTGAAGTCTCCTCTAGCCCCCCTCTGCACCCCCAATACACCTCTACCTCGATATAACACTGTCCTCGGGAGCCAAAAAATCTCACTTTGTTATAGGTGAAATCGTATTATATTGAACTTGCTTTGATCCACCGGAGTGCGCAGCCCCACCCCCCTGGAGCACTGCTTTACTGCGTTATATCCGAATTCGTGTTATATCGGGTGGCGTTATATTGAGGTAGAAGTGTATTTCTGATATGTCTGAAGTTTTACAGAAAAAAGTTTCCAGATGGGTGGAATTCTGCTAAACCCACTCTAACCCCGTCACTGCTGGAGTTTTTTTGCTTCTTTCTACACTGCCATTTTAAATAGAATTATATTCCACCACATACCAGTAAAACCTGATATGGAAAGCTGAGCTCAGCTGTGCTATAACAGCACACTTGGAAAGCCTCCTGGAAAACCGTTAAAATAGCTAAAAGAGACATTTTCTTTTTGTATGTGGATTCCTTAATTTCATACATGTCGCAAGGATATAAATTCATGAGGCACTAAAGAATGCCTAACACATGTAGGGCAGAGACAGACATTTCATGAGAATGAGCAAAAGCAGCACCACAAATATTGCTTGATCAGTTATAAAGGATCTCTCTAAATGTGCTAAAGAAACAGCTGGCCCTGATATGGAAACTTTTTGTACATATCAAACTGAAATAGCTTTTTCAACTTCACATCCCTGACTAACATTATCCATAACTTACAATTTACCTGGATGGAAAATTCCATAAGGATTTCTCTCTCTGAAGTTTTCCCATAGATGGTCCCATGTATTGCAGAAGGAGTTCTTCCCTCTGAAGAACAGCCAGCAATTCTGCAATCCACAGACCTCCTTTGCCCTCTTCGGACCCTCACTAACATGGCTCCATTGGAATGGTTTGGTCTGGGTTTTCTTTCTGGGACCCCCATCAAGAAGCAGGTTTCCAGTAGGAAGGGGTCTTCACTGCTGGTTTGCCATAGGTCCTGCTAGATAAGATGTGTATCTTCTAAATCTGAACTTTGACAATGTATAATCATGTAATAGAATTACTATGAAAGCACTGGAATCTTAGGGGTTTGGATACCATGATTATGGGTGATGTATAAGAACCTAACCAAACCGAATAGATTGTACTTTTAACTGAATGGCATGAAATTTTTTGGAATGAAGTTTTTATATTTCCAACATAACCTTTTGATTGGGTTATGTTAAAGTGCTTTGGGTTTTAGTCATTTTATCTTTATTTTTTGTTTAAAAGTTATTAAAGCTTAAACAATTGCATTAAAGACAATTTCCTCTCTAACCTCAGGATGAAAGAAACAGCATGAACTGAGAAAGAGAACTTGGAAAAGAACTGCTCAACAGCCAATCAGAATTAACAGTTTAGTATCCCTCTATTTCCCAGCAAAGATCTAAAACTAGGTTCTGTAGAACAACAAGACTCTCAGATGAGTCCTGGTACTTTCTAATCAAAAGACATACCATGAAAATACCCTTTACTGTGATAGTTGCTTCCAGTCCCAGTCAGAACCAAAAAAAGGGCAGAGCGAGCAGAAATGAAAGAAAATGGAAGAAAAATTATCCCAATATTTTTGAACCTCAAAAAACATTTGTGTTCAGTCTCATCTGGTTTTGGGGTTAGAATGTCCTGTGTAAGTATTCTGGAGCTTGAGGTTTTATAAACCTCTTTAATTTGGGGCTAACTCAAGATCATAACCCATTCTCCCTTCTGTAAATTAAAACCAAGTTTTTGGAACGATTATTTTAATTTCAGGAAGTCTGTGTTATGTACAGTGTAGAGGATGCCTGCATGTATGTAAATTCCAAGTTGTCATAATAATAATATAATATTTAGGTCTTGTATAGCACTTTTCATCAGTAGCTCTCAAAGCACTTTAGGAGGTCAGTAACATTATCCACATTTTACAGATGGGACAGCTGAGGCACAAAAAGGGGAAGGGACTTGATCAAGATCACCCAGTAGCACAGCCAGTAGAACGCAGGTCTCCTGAGTTCCAGTCTAGTATTCTAACCACTAGGCCACATGCCTCTCTATAAATGAAGATATATATATATATATATATATATATTGCGGGGGGATATTTTCATATGCACAAATGGGTAATTAGGTACCCAATTCTCATTTATTTTGATTAGTGAAGCAAGGCCTCCAAGATAAAATTGTCAATGGTGCCCAAGTGATTTAGGAGCCTAGTTCATTCTCTGTGTGAATGTTAGGCCCCTATCCCCCCTTTGTGCCTTTGAAAATCTGTGGTTTATCTGTATGTCCCATCTCTGCTCCTTTTTAAAGTCTCTAAGGGCTTGGCTACACTCAAAACTCCAAAGCGCTGCCGCGGGAGTGCTCCCGCGGCAGCGCTTTGGAGTGCGAATGTAGTCGCAGCACCAGCGCTGGGAGAGAGTTCTCCCAGCGCTGCAGGTACTCCACCTCCCTGAGGGGATTAGCTCCCAGAGCTGGGGCACTGTTTACACTGGCGCTTTACAGCGCTGTAACTTGCTGCGCTCAGGGGGGTGTTTTTTCACACCCCTGAGCGAGAAAGTTGCAGTGCTGTAAAGCGTCAGTGTAGCCAAGGCCTAAGAGCATGAACCCAGTAACCTTTGAGGTTTGAGTCTGATTTTCAATCCCTTTATTTCCAAGGGGGTTTGAAATTAGTCATACCCATCCCTACCATCCATTTTATCCAAAGTGCTGCACTAATCTCTACCAATGTAATGACCTGAGATGGGATGTGTCCGGATTTGGGAGGGAAGGGTTTAACTTGTCTCTGAACAGGACTGCAGCTTCCGGTCCTCAGTCTGGGATCTGTCTAGACTACAGAGTATCAGAGCTGGCCAAGATGTGGGCCATAAATGAGTCACTCTGAAAGAGAGAGTGGGAAGCTAGAAGGCTGGTTGGTGACTGGCCACAGGAGTCTCAGACATCTGGAGCTGCTGGGGAATCTGGGGGCTTGCTCCCTCCCTTGGTGAGGTGAACCACACTCTACTTAATACATATTTTTGAGACTTGTCTGGAGCAAGCCACCACTTCTCATTTTTCTTTGGCTGAAGAAGCCAATTTGCCTTTACATTTGACCCTTAAAGAAACAGGACTCACTTCTTCTGAAGTTGCAATTTTATTACAAAAGAACTTGTTTAACATGCTGGGATGCAGACTTTTTTTTTTTTTGGCTCTGTCACAACCCTGTCTGGCATGTCATGAAGTTACCGTTATTAGCCATGCACTGCTGTTTACAGAAAAGGAATTGGCAAGCGTATATACAGAAGAGACTAGAGCACAAGGAGCTTAACTCTCTGCTTGTGCAAACGGTGAGAATACCATTGAAGTCAAGGGAGTTGTCCTGCTTATGGTTGTGGTGAATGGGTCCCTATTTAACAACGACAGTTCATGTAGTGGGCCTGATCTTGCAAATACTCATCTGCATGACTCACTTTATGCTCCTGGGTAGCTTAATTGGATTCAATGGCCGACTATGAATTTGAGTAAAGTTATTCATATGTTGGAGGGTTGGAGCCAGTATTTGTACATTTATTTTGATACAATGCCAGAGCCAGTATTCATCCCTTTATCTATTTTTCATCTCGCAGCTCTACATTTTAAAAGTTAATTCAAACTATCCTAGTCCCGCTGGATTCTGGGAATGAAACTTTTATAAATCTTAAAAAATACATTATGCATCAACTACTTGTATCTGTTTTCTAGACAAGCTTCCATGGATTATGTGGGAAAAGCACAGAACACACTGAATTATACATTCAGGATTTTGTGCAGATCTAAGTGAGTAACTGTTATGGTGTTCAGAATGAAAGGAACATCGCTGTTTGATAATTAATTATGCTCTAATTGCAATCACCTGGGGAAAAACAGATAGTCTAAGAGCCAAACAGAGGTCAATAATGTTAATATAGTAGATCACTAATCTCGCACATGTGCGTGGCAATTAGTTAAGCAGAGTTAAATAGTCGGCAATAATTTGCATGAGGAGCTTTGAATTTAGACATAAGTGCAACACATTGGAAGTAAGAGAACCCATCATGCAAACTTGTATAGAAGCATTATCTATTTTCTTTATTTCAGTTTATATTTAAGGATCTGACTCTACATGAATCCTTAAACATGTCATTTATGACCACCCTCTTGCCGGCAATCCTTGAAGCATATGATAAAGTCCATTCAAATTCAAATGTGAACCCAATGGAATTTAAACACATGCTTAAGTACTTCGTTGAGGAGGAATGGATTTTAGCCTGGATTCAGCAAAGCACTTAAGCATGTGCTTAACCACAGGAGGGTGGGGAGCTCAGAGTGCTTCTAGTGAGCAAAACTGTGATGGTTTTACACACACCACACCCTCTCTATAGAAAAAACTCCCATAATTAACTTCAGTGTGACTACTTAAAATTAAGCACACACTTAAGCGATTTGCTGGATCAGGACCTAAAAAGAGAATAAGGCAACAAATCAAATAACAAGGAGAAATGACATACAAACTAAACAGAGTACTAATGCTGCTGTAATCTAGCCTGCCTGAATTCAGTCTCTGCAGCTGGTTCCTGTCTTTTAGTGAGAGACTATAGAAAGCATGGCACTCCAGGATGCACTGAATGCGCAGCCTCCAGGGTGAGGGTGAGTAACCCAATGAACTTTGTTCCCTGCTAGCTACTTTTCCCACAAGGCCCTCTCGTGGTCTGTGTCCAGAACGGGGGTTCCAGCTAACCAATGATTCCAGCCACAACTAACACTATGGAGTGGGTGTTGCAGGAGTAGTGGCAACTTTGGAAGTGCAACTGAAGCTTTACAACTGTATCAAAAGAAGTAGGCTAGATGGATACCAGCTAACATTGTTTTGCTTTTGGTATGAAATGGCAGGTCTCAGAACATGGGAAATGTTTTTTAATCTTACACTTTAGACATCTGGATTGTGGATCTCTGGAAACTAGCTTTATTTACGTGTTTAGGCAAGGGCAGTCAGCCATCTTCACAAGCAAGGAAGGATCTGCTGCTGGGCCATATTCCCCACGTTTGACTTGGCAAATCAAAAATGGATGGAAATAGCCAAAAGCACCACTAATTCACAGGCTGCTGCACGAAACCACCAGGGGAGGAGGGAACTGAGCTGCTAGCTGAAATTGTGGGTTTTTATTAATCTGCAGCACAGCATGGTTGTGTGCAACATGGAGATGCCTAGTAAATGGCAGCAGAGACTCAGACTGGCTTGGATGCCAATGCCATTAAAAATATGATTGGCTCCATTTTATGTTGTATTAAGTCTGAAGGAATAAATAGTCCCTTATTTTAAATAGTCTCTTTAAAAAAATAAATCTTAATCTTTAAAAATAATAGGTTGCTTTCACACAGCACCCAGAACTCCCAAGTTTCTGGATTTTGCAGAACATTACGTTCTAGACCTGAGGCATACTGCCTATTCTACTGAACCATTGAGTTCGGGAGAGGGGGTAGGGAAGAGATTTGCCATCCTAGAACTCTGTAGCCAAGGAGAAGGAATGCTGAGCTCAGAACTATTAGAAGAGATGAGACTGCAACTCACGAGCTAACTGCCACTTATATTTCTATGCCCTGACCACTGACCAAGGCCTCACCCCACAATCCTAAAGGCAGTCAAGAGTTCCCTTCCCTCTGCCACTTTACAAATAAGTTAATGGCAGACACAGATCTTAGCCACTCAGCCACACAGTCTTTCAGACTGAATGTGTTATCTTCCTCTCTTACCACACTAGACAGCACTACCCTCTCCCAGAGTCAGATCCAGGGCCATCCTTAGGCCTTGGCTACACTTGAGAATTCACGACGCTGCCGCGGCAGCGCTGTGAAGAGCGAGTGTAGTCGCGCCCGCCTCTCCGAGGGGAGTAGCTTGCAGCGCTGCGAGCGAGCGTGCAGCACTGCAGGCACTGATTACACTGGCGCTTTACAGCGCTGCACTCGCTGCGCTCGGGGGGGGGGGGTGTTTTCACCCCCCCGAGCGCAGCAAGTTGCAGTGCTGTACAGCGCCAGTGTAGCCAAGGCCTCAGGATTTATGGGGCCCCAGGCAGTATTATTAAACTGGTGCCCCTATGCCCGACGGCAGCCCGGGCTCACATGTTTATTTTAGATAAGGATGGTCTTTTGAAGGATTTATTTAAAAAACGATATGTCTGAAGATCCAAGCATTTAAGGCTAAAGATGAATACTCAGATTGTGCATCTAAAAATCTATGCAAGGATTTTTTAGAGATATGATTTTATAATCTTCAGCAACATACTAATGAAATATTTTTAAAGCAAATTTTAAACTAAGGTCCTGTAGACTAACATGTTCTGAGTAAATATTAGCGTAATGCACAACTGTTTTTGTCAGCAAATTAAGAAACTTGTCTGTATTTACTGGGGGGGGGAAATGTCTGTGAAATGGCTTCATTACCACTTGAATGGCTCTTTAACAGTTTCAATGTTGTGCTAATACAGGCCTGCACAACTTGTAAAGCGGCAAGGGCCATATTACTCCAAAGAAAACAGCTGAGGGCCGAAACCCCTCGAGCGTCGCCAACGCCCCCCCCCCAGCGCCACCCAGCCCCCCCGAAACACAACACCCACCCCCCCAGCACCACCCGCCCCATGGAAACAACCCCCCAGTGCCGCCGAAACGCATCCCCCCCCGGCGCGCCACGTGCCCTGCGGAAACAAACCCTCCTTCCTCAGCGCCGCCCCACTGAAACAGCAGTATTGAACCTCGGTAATATGTTATAGCAGGCCCCTAAGGTAGTATAATTAAGGTAAAAGAAAAATGTCTTTTTGCTAGAAGTAGAATAAGATCTTCCCCCCACTTTGTAATCAATTGCCCTGTGAATGAATGAGGTGTGAATGAGGGAGGCAGGCACCTCCAGACAGCTGCAACCCTTGGAGAGGACAGGGCCGGCTCTAGGATTTTTGCCGCCCCAAGCAAAAAAATTTTTGGCCGCCTCCCCTTTCTTTTTTGTGCCCTTCTGCCCCCGGCCCCACCCCAACTCCACCCCTTCCCCAAATCCCCAGCACCGCCTCCTACCCCGGCGTGCCGCATTTCTTCCCCCCCCCCCGCGCATTGCTTCCTGCGGGTCCCCTGTGACCTCCCGCCCTAGCTCACCTCCGCTCTGCCTGCTCCCCCAGGTGTGCCGCTACTCTGCTTCTTCCCCCCTCCCTCTCAGGTGAGGGAGGAGGGAGAAGCAGAGCAGCGGCGTGTTGAGGGGAGCAGGCAGAGCAGAGGTGAGCTAGGGTGGGGTTGGGCGCAGGAAGTAATGGGGGGGGGGTAGAGGAACCGCTCTCCGCTCCAGCTCACCTCCGCTCCACCACCACCGCCTCCCCCGAGCACCCACCGCTTGGCTTCTCCTCCCTCCCAGCCTTGCTGCGCGAAATAGCGGTTTCACACGTGGCAAGCCTGGGAGGGAGGGGGGAGAAGCGAAGCGGCGGCAGCGCGTGCTCAGGGGAGCAGGCGGAGGCAGAGCAGAGGCGAGCTGGGGCGGCGAGGGCACTTTTTCCCCATGCAACGGAGTCGGCACCTATGATGGCCGGCGCCAGAATGCCGCCCCTAGAAATGTGCCGCCCCAAGCACCTGCTTGTTTTGCTGGTGCCGGCCCTGGGAGAGGGGATGGGAGCCAGACCAGATCAGTAGAACAGGTCAGCCACCGACTCACCCCTCGCCTCCTCAGCTCCCCTCACCCACTCACCCCCCACCACTGCCTGCTCGCTTGCCTCCTCGGCGCCCCATCCCTCCGGCTCGCTGGTTCACCTGCCCCCCTGCCACTGCCCACCCATTCGCCTCCTCAGCCCTCCACCCACCCGGCTCGCCTACTCATTCCCCGCCACTGCCCGCCCGCTCGCCTACTGAGCCCCCCTCCCTCACCTGACGCTTGCCTACTCACCCCCCCCCCCCCGCGGGCTCACAGTGAGCCCATGCGGGCCACATGCGGCCCCCGGGCCGCATGTTGTGCAGGCCTGTGCTAATAGGTCTAGCAGGCTGGAAGGCTTTTATTTTAAGTACTAGATCACCTCTGGAGGAAGACTCACCAGGCTGCAGCAGCCAGCTGTGGTGGGAGCCTGCAGGAAGGGTCAGAACAGGGATAGGAAGAGGCGGGAAGGTGGACACCAAGACCCAGGGGTGCTCCACATTTTCAAGTGCCCTTCGCAGCCGCATGTGCTGCATATGCCCAAGGACAGCCCTGGCTACACCCCCAAATTCCTGATCTCTTCGGGTGTGCAAGGGTGCAGTTTCTGATTAGTGCATGCTGCTCTGTGGGTGGAATTAATATACTCTCCATCTAGGTGCATTATGTGAACTGAGATTCATTTCAAGACACTGACTTGATTATAGTTCCCAGAACCTCAGGGCTTCCTCATACTAGCAGCTGCACACATATATGGCAAGACATGGTCTCTGCGCCAAGGAGCTTTGATAAATGCTATATTTACTTACTAGCCATCTGGACAGAAGAAATCTTCCTCCTAAGGGTCCAATCCCAAGCTCATTGATTGGAGTCTTTCCAATGACTTCAACTGGCATTGGATCAGGCCTTTACTGGATGTCTACAAAAGGACTGTTCATGAAGGAAAATTACATTAACTACAGATATCTGAATGACCATTTGTTTAATGGGATCAGTAAGTATAATTCATTATGGAAACACGACATGACCCACATTAGTGGGTGGCATACCAAGAACTCAGAGAATGGTACGCATCCATGATCATTCCAACCTTAATATTAACATGAGTTGTGTCTTCTGGGATCTAAGTCACAACAGATCTACCTCCTTATTCTTGCCAAAGGGCAATTTTAAAAACGCTATAACATAAAACTGCAAATTAAATAAATAGCCAACAAGCTTTACTACTTGTTAGTAACGAAAATCTTTTCACTATGTTATACAATCCATAACTGCTGAAATGACGTCCATGTGTGTTTATGAGCATTCCAATATTTTGCCCTCATTACTTCAAATGAATTTTAAAAGCTTAAGATATATTTGTTTTTTGTCTCTAGTTGACTGCGCATGTTGAAAGCCTTTAAATACGATTTTCTTAACTTGAAATGAATTGCTTTCTGTGCTGCTTGTTAAACACATATCATTCCAACCAACGTACATTAAATTGACTTGCCAAGGGAAATAGGACTCAGTTTACAAAGTCTGTCATCCTACTGCACGGCTTAATTATAGAATTAGAATTTTGTTTCCCCCTTCCTCAAGGAGAATATTTGCATCACAGGTTTTTTCTGCACTAAGATACTGTTTTAAATTCCATAATTATGCAATACGTACAGAGGTCCTCCTTTAACTACATCTTCTGGTACTATTGTTTTAAGCAGGGTGCACAGAGTTTTGCTGCATGCAAAGCTCTATTTGTAAGCATTGTTACCAAGTCTGGTGTACGCTGAATCAGAATCCATTTAAAACCAGTGCAAATCAGTGTTGTGAGCAAGGTCAGGTGTATTTGGTACAGACATTTTCAATGAATAGCCATGATAAAAGATACAGATAGATCCTTCCTCTGCTGGGATAATCCTGAGACCACTCATTTTTCACTTCCAGTGCCATTATTCAATTTTCTAGGACCAGTCGAAGCCCAGCAGTGCTCTCAGTTAGGCCCTTCAGTACAATCGGATAATTCTAGTAAGTGTCTTTGTTCACTGTAAATCAAACATCTGGAGTGAAATCTTAGCCCCACTGAAATCAATGGCAAAACTCCCAATGGCTTCAATAGAACCATTGGATAAGTTATGCTTTTTCTGTACATGATACTTACTGTATTAACAAGGAACTTGTTTGAAGGTAAGGTGCAATTTGATTTCCCTTCCTTTCTATGGCCTGGTCTACACTAGGAGGTTATGTTGAATTTAGCAGCGTTAAATCAAATTAACCCTGCACCCGTCCACACAACGAAGCTATTTAGTTCGACATAGAGGTCTCTTTAAATCGATTTCTGTACTCCTCCCCGACGAGGGGAATAGCGCTAAATTCGACATGGCCATGTCGAATTAGGGTAGGTGTGGATGGAATTCGACGCTAATAGCTCCGGGAGCTATCCAACAGTGCACCACTCTGTTGACGCTCTGGACAGCAGTCCGAGCTCGGATGCTCTGACCAGCCACACAGGAAAAGCCCCAGGAAAATTTGAATTCCTTTTCCTGTCTGGCCAGTTTGAATCTCATTTCCTCTTTGGACATTGTGGCGAGCTCAGCAGCACTGGCAACGATGCAGAGCTCTCCAGCAGAGGTGACCATGCAATCGCAGAATAGAAAGAGGGCCCCAGCATGGACTGATCGGGCAGTCTTGGATCTGATCGTTGTGTGGGGTGATGAGTCCGTGCTTTCGGAGCTGCGATCGAAAAAACGGAATGCAAAGATCTACGAGAAGATCTCCAAAGCCATGACAGAGAGAGGATACAGCCGGGATGCAACGCAGTGCCGCGTGAAAATCAAGGACCTGAGACAAGGCTACCAGAAGACCAAAGTGGCAAATGGACGCTCCGGATCCCAGCCCCAAACATGCCATTTCTACGAGGCACTGCATTCCATTCTAGGTGTGGCCGCCACCACTACCCCGCCAGTGACCGTGGACTCTGACGATGGGGTATTGTCGACGGCCGCTTCCTCAGAGATGTTCGCGGACGGGGAAGATGAGGAAGGAGATGAGGAGGACGAGGCAGTCCACAGCGCATACAACGCTGATTTCCCCGACAGCCAGGATCTCTTCATCACCCTCACGGAGATCCCTTACCAACTCTCCCAAGGCGTTAACCCTGGCCCTGAATCAGGGGAAACATCAGTCGGTAAGTGTTTTAAACATGTAAACATTTATTTTGATCAGAACAGGAATGGAATATTAACAATGGGTTTTTCATGATTACTTTGCCCTAGGCACTCTACTTTTTAGTCCTTGCCAGTGCAGCTACTGGAAAATTCTGTCAATATGTCCGGGGATAGAGCAGAAATCCTCCTGGGACATCTCCATGAAGGTCTCCTGGAGGTAATTTGAAAGCCTTTGCATTAGGTTCCTGGGGAGAGTGGCCTTATTGCGTCCTCCATGGTAGGAAACTTTTCCGTGCCAGGCTAGCAGCAAGTACTCCAGTGCCTCACACAGCATGGCCGCATACGGCCCTGGTTTTTGCTGGCATTCACACAGCATGCAGTCTTTCTCTGTGTCCGAAATCCTCATCAGAGTGATATCACTCATGGTGACTTGCTTTAAATTAGGGGAATGTTAGTATTGGGACTGATTGCCTGTTCCTTTACATAACTGTAACCGGCGGTTTACAGCCACGCGGTGGAGGCGGGACAGGGGCAGCATACAGGGATCTTTCCCGGAGACAGCCGTGAGGGGGGTGGGACAGGGGCAGAGTTCATGCTGGCCGGATTGCCGGCAGCAGGAACTGGCCAACACTAGGGGCATTGCTTTGAACGTGAAAGGAGGGCACTGCTATAAAATAAGCTTTCAGCAGCCAAAAGTCTACGGCTTACCAGGTCCGCCTGCTACCCGAATTCCGCTGTCCTGCCCTCCTTGTGTGATCTGTACTCTAAGACCCCAGGCACTGAATGGGAAGGCCGAAAATTCGACCTTGTCCTGAGTGCGCATGTGATAGGTGCTGTGCATAGGGGCATTGCTGGCATATGATGGCTTATATATAACATTGGTGGACGTGCAGGTGAATGAGCCGGTGATGTTGTAGCTGATCTGGTTAGGTCCTGTGATGGTGTTGCTGGTGTAGATATATCTATGCCAGCAATGCCCCTCTGCTATGTACATTGGCCAAACTGGACAGTCACTACGCAAGAGGATAAATGGACACAAGTCAGATGTCAGGAATGGTAATATACAAAAACCTGTAGGAGAACACTTCAACCTCCCTGGCCACACAGTAGCAGATGTAAAGGTAGCCATCTTACAGCAAAAAAAACTTCAGGACCAGACTCCAAAGAGAAACTGCTGAGCTCCAGTTCATTTGCAAATTTGACACCATCAGATCAGGATTAAACAAAGACTGTGAATGGCTTTCCAACTACAGAAGCAGTTTCTCTTCCCTTGGTGTTCACACCTCAACTGCTAGCAGAGCACCTCACCCTCCCTGATTGAACTAACCTCGTTATCTCCATACTGATTTATACCTGCCTCTGGAGATTTCCATTACTTGCATCTGAAGAAGTGAGGTTCTTACCCACGAAAGCTTATGCTCCCAATACTTCTGTTAGTCTCAAAGGTGCCACAGGACCCTCTGTTGCTTTTTACAGATTCAGACTAACACGGCTACCCCTCTGATACTTGTTTCCGTCAGGTTCTTTTAGAGGAGAGTGTGTTTGAAGGGGGGGAAGGGGGTTGGTAATTGGAGAGGACAGTCACCTTTACCAGGGTACAGACACAGGGGCAGGTTCAGCAGCAGGTGACACACACATTGCAGTCACTAGGCACCCTGGTCAGTCTGGCAGGTGGTTTTCATGTTTTCATGTTGGGGGGGGCTATGTGAGTTTGTGGTGGGAGAGGGCGGTTACAGATCTTATGCAGCAGTCCTTAGCATGGATGACAGAGCCACGCAGCAGGGGATCTGTAACCGTCCTCCCCCGCCACAAAGTCACATAGACCCCACACACACAGAGTCCCGAAAAGGAGGGGTGGCAGGCTCCGTTGAAACAACCAGTCCACCACTGCGGACCACTCTAGGAGCAGGAGCCTGTCATTCCTCAAGTTTAGAAGCGTCCTTTCCATCACTACACCCGCTCCCCACCACAGTCTGTGTCCCAGTTTCAACCCTTTACTACGAAACCCTTAATAAAGAAAATGGTGTTAATGAACAATGTTCCATTTATTTTATTTTTAAAGATGTGTTGGAAGGGGGGCAACGGGGTGAGGGGGGTATGTAACTGGAGAGGATAGTCAACATTACGTGGGTAAAGAAATGGGGGCAGGTTCAGCTTCTCTTTAAACAAACTTAATAGTCACAGGTTACCCTGCTCACTGTGGAACCTAGCTTTCAAATGCACAGCGCGTCCCGCTGGGCTCTTCTAATCGCCCGGCTGTCTGGCTGGGTGTAATCAGCAGCCAGGCGATGTGCCTCAACCTCCCACCCCACCACAAACATCTCCCCCTTGCTCTCACAAAGATTGTGGAGCACACAGCAAGCTGCAATAACAATGGGGATATTGGTTTCAGTGAGATCAGAGCGAGTGAGTAAGCTTCTCCATCTCCCCTTGAGATGTCCAAAAGCACACTCCACCACCATTCTGCACTTGCTCAGCCGGTAGTTGAGTTCTTTTTCACTGTCCAGGGTGCCTGTATAGGGCTTCATGAGCCAGGGCATTAGTGGGTAGGCTGGGTCCCCAAGGATCACTATAGACATCTCCACATCCCCAACAGTTATTTTGTGGTCCGGGAAGTAAATACCTTCCTGCAGCCATCTAAACAGACCAGAGTTCCTGAAAACATGAGCGTCATAAACCTTGCCCGGCCATCCGACATTGATGTTGGTAAAACGTCCCCTATGGTCCACCAGTGCTTGCAGCACCATTGAAAAGTAGCCCTTTCTGTTAATGTACTGACTGGCCTGGTGCTCCGGTCCCAGGATAGGGATGTGAGTTCCATCTATAGCCCCACTGCAGTTTGGGAATCCCATCGCGGCGAAGCCATCTATGATGACCTGCATGTTTCCCAGCATCACTACCTTTGAGAGCAGTAGCTCAACGATTGCGTTGGCTACTTGCATCACAGCAACCCCCACGGTAGATTTGCCCATGCCAAAGTGATTCGCGACTGACCGGTAGCTGTCTGGCATTGCAAGCTTCCAGAGGGCTACGGCCACTCGCTTCTGGACAGTCAGGGCTGCTCGCATCCGGGTGTCCTTGCGCTTCAGGGCAGGGGACAGCAACTCACAAAATTCCAGGAAAGTTCCCTTACACATGCGAAAGTTTTGCAGCCACTGTGATTCATCCCAGACCTGCAGCACTATGTGGTCCCACCAGTCTGTGCTTGTTTCCCGGGCCCAGAATCGCCATTCCACAGCATCAACATGACCCATTGCCACCATGATGTCCACGGCGCGGGGTCCCATGCTTTGCGAGAGGTCTGTGCCCCTCTCAGACTTAATGTCCTCACCGCGCTGCCGTAGCCTCCTCGCCTGATTTCTCAGAATCTGCCTCTGAAAAAGGTGGATGATAAGGTGCGAGGTGTTGACAACGGCCATAACTGCAGCGATGGTCGCAGCGGGCTCCATGCTCGCAGTGCTGTGGCGTCCGCGCTGTCACTCACCAGAAAAGTGCGCGAACTGATTGCCCGCCGGCGCTTTCAGGGAGGGAGGGCGGGAGTGACGGTTGAATGACGACAGTTACCCAAAACCACCCTCGACACATTTTTTTCCCCAGCAGGCACTGGGGGCTCAACCCAGAATTCCAATGGGCAGCGGGGACTGCAGGAACTGTGGGATAGCTGCCCACAGTGCACCACTTCCAATGTCGACGCTTGCCCCATTAGTGTGGACTCACAAAGTCAAATTACCGTTCTTAGTGTAGATACACACGTTCGACTTTGTAATATCGGTTCCACTAATTCGATTTAAGTAAAAATCCAACTACTCTCGTAGTGTAGACATACCCTTAGTCATTGTACTGACAGCCAGGAGAGGGGATGGCATAGGAGCTGGTATGGCACTCCATGCCACTTGATGATCTCCTTACACGAAGGAATCCCATCACAGCAGGCTAATCTGTTTTAAGAGCTGCTTTGCACCATTTGAACAGCCCAAAGCAGCCCCTTCACAGAAGAGAATCTGAGGTGTGCTCTACAGCTTTGAGCAAGTAGCTAGGTGCATTAAGATTTTTTTCTTGTTCTAGGGAAATCATCTGATATTGGTTATTGTTAGAGACCAGATATAGAATTTGGACCAGCCATTGGTCCTGTGAGATGCTTGCCAAAATTTAGGTCCCTGTAAATCTTTTGTCCTCACTAGCTAATCTGTGCTGCCCATTACTGACTGCCCTGAAGTGGTTATATGTGGCCTTAGTAGTTGTCTTGTAGCATGTTCAGAATGTTTGGAAATGGACAGAGCTGGTTGGTTGGATTGTATGCTCAGGGATGTGTGGGAGGTGGAAAACCTTCATCATAGAAAGGAGAAAGAAAAAGAACATATTATCTCCTGATTTACTCAGGGCTGCAGTAACTTCAAACTGGAGTGATGATTTACAACATATGTTCCTGTGGTGTGTGCTTCCTGTTAAATACACGTTTGAGCAATCACCTTCATGATTCTGATACATAAAACACCCATGAGAAAAGTCTTAATATGAAGGCTCTGAGTCTGTTGGCATACAATTTCCTTGATAAAGGACACATGAGAAAAATCCTCTATAAAATGTCCACCTTACTCTAACAGAGGGACACATGCTTCTCAGACAACTCCTGTCAGACTGTGCAGATACATTCCTCCTCCACTATTGCTAGAAGAGAATACATGCCAAAGAATTATTGGCATCATCTGTAACTAGGCATTCTGTTAATGATTTAGTAAATCTGTTAATGGGAAATTAATTGGAATCAAGATCAGTCAATTGCACAGATTTTCCACTTGATTAACCCACCCACTTATTGACAGGATGAATTACAAGTTGTGCCATTCCCTCACTTCGGCTACATGGAACTTGTCAATATGTTCAAAAGACAATGGCATTTAAAACATACTGAGTTTCTCTCTATACTGCCAGAGGATGAGTACAGCTGAAGATAACAATCAATCAGAATAGAACACTAAGGCGGGAGAAACACTCAGACTCATAGACTTTAAGGTCAGAAGGGACCATTATGATCATCTAGTCTGACCTCCTGCATGATGCAGGCCACAAAAGCTGACTCACCCACTCCTGGAATAATTCTCTCCCTTGACTCAGCTGTTGAAGTCCCCAAATCATGATTTAAAGACTTCAAGTCGCAGAGAATCCTCCAGCAAGTGACCCCTGCCCCATGCTGCGGAGGAAGGCGAAAAACCTCCAGGGCCTCTGCCAATCTACCCTGGAGGAAAATTCCTTCCCGACCCCAAATATGGCGATCAGCTGAACCCCGAGCATGCGGGCAAGATTCTCCAGCCAGATCCTCCGGAAAAAGTTCTCTGTAGTAACTTTTAATATCCCATCATTGACCATTGTTACTAATTACCAGCGATGGCACGTTATTGACCTATTGACTAAAATCACGTTATCCCATCAAACCATCCCCTCCATAAACTTATCAAGCTTAATCTTAAAGCCAGAGAGGTCTTTCGCCCCCACTGTTTCCCTCGGAAGGCTGTTCCAGAACTTCACCCCTCTGATGGTTAGAAACCTTCGTCTGATTTCAAGCCTAAGCTTCCCGACGGCCAGTTTATATCCATTTGTTCTCGTGTCCACATTAGTACTGAGCTGAAATAATTCCTCTCCCTCTCTGGTATTTATCCCTCTGAAATATTTAAAGAGAGCAATCATATCCCCCCTCAGCCTTCTTTTGGTTAAGGTAAACAAACTGAGCTCCTCGAGTTTCCTTTCATACGACAGGTTTTCCATTCCTTGGATCATCCTAGTGGCCCTTCTCTGTACCCATTCCAGTTTGAATTCATCTTTTTTAAACATGGGAGACCAGAACTGCACACAGTACTCCAAATGAGGTCTCACCAGTGCCTTGTATAACGGAACCAGCACCTCCTTATCCCTACTAGAAATACCTTGCGTAATGCACCCCAAGACCGCATTAGCTTTTTTCACGGCCACGTCACATTGCTGATTCATAGTCATCCTGCGATCAACCAGGACTCCGAGGTCCTTCTCCTCTTCCGTTACTTCCAACCGATGCGTCTTGTTAGTCATCCCTAAATGCATAACCTTACACTTCTCACTATTAAATTTCATCCGATTACTATTACTCCAGTTTACAAGGTCATCCAAATCTCCCTGCAGGATATCCCGATCCTTCTCCGAATTGGCAATACCTCCCAACTTTGTGTTGTCCGCAAACTTTATCAGCACACTCCTACATTCGGTTCCGAGGTCAGTAATGAATAGATTCAATAAAATCGGACCCAAAACCGAACCTTGAGGAACTCCACTGGTAACCTCCCTCCAATACAGTCCAGTACGGCCCACTGCAGTCTCCCCTTTAACCTGTTCTTTATCCACCTCTGGATTTTCATATCGATCCCCATCTTTTCCAATTTAACCAATAATTCCTCATGCGGTACCGTATCAAACGCTTTGCTGAAATCGAGGTATATTAAATCCACCGCATTTCCTTTATCTAAAAACTCTGTTACTTTCTCAAAGAAGGAGATCAGGTTGGTTTGGCACGATCTACCTTTCGTAAAACCGTGTTGTAATTTGTCCCAATTGTCATTGACCTCAAGGTCCTTAACTACTTTTTCCTTCAAAATTTTTTCCAAGACCTTGCATATTACAGATGTTAAACTAACAGGCCTGTAGTTACCTGCGTCACTTTTTTCCCCCTTCTTGAAAATAGGAACCACATTCGCTATTCTCCAGTCAAACGGTACCACCCCCGATTTTACCGATTCATTAAAAATTATCGCTAACGGGCTTGCAATTTCTTGTGCCAGTTCCTTTAATATTCTCGGATGAAGATCATCCGGTCTGCCCGATTTAATCCCATTAAGCTGTTCGAGTTTGGCTTCTACCTTGGATACGGTAATGTCAACCCCCCCCTCCTTTATTCCCATCCGTCATGCTGCCACTATTCCTAAGCCCTTCATTAGCCTCATTAAAGACCGATGCAAAATATTCGTTTAGACGTTGTGCCATGCCTAGATTATCCTTAATCTCCACTCCATCTACAGTCTTAAGCGGTCCCACTTCTTCTTTCTTTGTTTTCTTCCTATTTATATGGCTATAAAACCTCTTACTATTGGTTTTAATTCCCCTCGCAAGGTCCAACTCTACACGGCTTTTGGCCTTTCTCACTCCATCTCTACATGCTCTGACCTCAATAAGGTAGGTTTCTTTGCTGATCCCTCCCATCTTCCACTCCTTGTATGCTTTCTGTTTTTTCTTAATCACCCCTCTGAGACGCTCGCTCATCCAGCTCGGTCTAAAACTCCTGCCCACGAACCGTTTTCACCTTACTCTAAACACGCTCTTAAAAGAGTGTCACAAGCCTATATATTAACTATGGATTTACGTGGCAAATTTCACTCACATCTTATAATTTCAAACTCCATGTTTTAGTCATGAGTAGTAGGAGAATAAAGAGGACAACACTGGGGTGATAATGCCATTGTCCACCAACGGAACAACAAAGTTGACAACCAAAGATGAAGCTCTTGGACTAGAACAAAAAGAAGCTAGTAGGTGGAGAAACAGGTATCTAAGTTAACTATATCTTAGCACACACAAAGCTTGCTGATATCTGTTACCCGAAATTGGGCCAGCTAGTAAGCTTAGGGAGGACTAGTGACCCACCAGAGTTTGGCAGAAAGCAGCATGTTTATTATACTGATAGCTAAGCTCAAAAGAAGGGGGAGGGGGTCACATTAACACTCGCATACTCACAATCTCAGGACAGGCACGGCACTGGAGATGTTATGATTCTTTAAGGTAAGTGTCCTACAGTGCAGTGATGGACAGTGTGATGAAGGTAAGTCTTCCCGAGGCACAAAGAAATGCAACGCAGCGAACCACTGGCCAGACGGTCTGGGCGAAGGGCCTTCACGGGAGGTACAAGCTTGTGAGTGCACTCCTGAGCACCTGGCCCCTTCCCCTTTTAAGGGCCTGCTCCTCATGGCCTGCGACTAGAGATGACCTGGCCACAGGGCCAGCTTGAAGCCGATTCGGCCGATTCCCCGGAATGGGGCCCCGCGCCTAAGAGGGGCTGCCGGCAGAGGGGGGAAAAAAGCCGAATCCTGCTTCTCCCCCTCCCTCCAGCGCTTGCGCCGCCATACAGCTGATCAGCACAAGCGTGGGAGGGAGGGGGGAGGAGGAGGAATGCGGCTGCTTGGGGGAAGAGGCGGGGCCAGGGTGGGGATTTGGGGAGGGATCCAATGGGGCAGGGAGGGGGTGGAGTCGGGGCGGGGGGGTGGGAGACAATTTGCGTCCCGGCGTGGGGCCCTGCACCTGCTAAAGCCAGCCCTGCTTGGCCACGTCTGGTTGGTCACACTCCACCTCGGGCAGTGTCCATGCAGCGTCCATGCATTGGGTGTGTGAGTGCTGCCTAATTAGAGTCCCAGAAACCTTGTCTACCTGGGAGCTCTTCTCATCTTCCAGCTGTTTAAGCAGCCCATTCATCCCACAAGCATTCCAGGAGGGAGGGGTGGGGGAAAGCCACTTCACAGGTATTCAAAGAGGGAGAGGAGACAATGAGGGGAGGGAAAGTGTAACAGATCTTTTGAGCATACAAGTTATACATAGCATACAGATCACTGCTGCTCCTACAACAATATGAATATGGCTGTAGTCATTTGGGCCTGATGTTGCAGGCATACGAATGCTATTAAATTATAAGCCCCTGATTTCCCACTAGCCATGCCTTTACTGTGATGGCCCCTAAGGTACTGAACTCCTCAACTGCCCAATTCCCCTCTCTCTTCACTTTTGAAGAATGCCCATGTGACGGGTTTGGTCACAGAGACTCCCTTGGGACTATCACCCCAAGTGCTGGAATTACCTCTGAGCCCATTTTCCCTGCCAGCTTGGGACTTCTAGAACCCTGCCTTGTTGAGCCATTCATGCTAGCCAGCTACAACACAGACCTGAGTCTGGTCCACGCCAGCTCTGCAGGTTTCCTGCCTCCTGCACCCAGACACCCAGTTCCTAATGGGATCTAAACCCCAAATAAATCCATTTTATTCTGTATAAAGCTTATACAGGGTAAACTCATAAATTGTCCACCCTCTGTAACATGGATATAGAGAGATATGCACAGCTGTTTGCTCCCACAGGTATTAATCACTTACTCTGGGTTCATTAATAAACAGTGATTTTATTAAGTATAAAAAGTAGGATTTAAGTGGTTCCAAGTAATGACAGAACAAAGTCAGTCACCAAGCAAAATAAAGCAAAAACGTGCAAGTCTAAGCCTAATACATTAAGAAACTGAATACAGGTCATGCGTCTGACGAAGTGGGTATTCACCCACAAAAGCTTATGCTCCAATACTTCTGTTAATCTATAAGGTGCCACAGGACTCTTTGTTGCTGAATACAGGTAATATCTCACCCTTACAGATGTTCCAATAAGCATCTTTCACAGAGTAGACTCCTTCCTAGTCTGGACCCAATCCTTTCCCCAGGTACAGTCCTTGTTAGTTCCAGCAGACATCTTAGGTGGAAAGCAGGGGCTCTCTCATGACTGGCAGCCTCGTCTGTCCTGCTCCACCCACTTTTATAGCTTTGGCACAAGGTGGGAATCTTTTGTCTCTCTGGGCTCCCACTCCTCCTTCTAAAGGGAAAAGTACCAGATTTAAGATGGATTTCATTATCAGGTGACATGGTCACATGGCCCTGTGAGACCTCTTAATTACCCACAGACTGGCCCACATGTAGAGAGGAAGGCTTGCAGGTAAATAAACCATTTACAACCAAATGTCCTAGTCAATGGGAGCTATCAAGATTCTAAACCACCATTAATGGCCCACACTTTGCATAATTACAATAGGACCTCAGAGTTATACTTCATATATCTAGCTTCAGATACAAGAATGATACATGCAAATAGGATGAACACACTCAGTAGATTATAAACTTTGTAATGATACCTTACAAGAGAGCTTTTGCATAAAGCATATTCCAGTTGCATTATATTTACCTTCATAAGCATATTTTCATAAAGCATATGGAGTGTAACATCACAGCCCAATATTTTATTTTTAATTAAATTTCATTTGCATTGTGATCACAGTGAGGGTTTGATTTTCCTCTTCCTTACATCACTGTGAATCTGGATGGACCCCACTGAAGTCAATGGAATTATACAACTGTAAGACTGGTGTGAGGTCAGAATCAAACCATTAGCTTCTGTAACCAGAGCTGATGGGAAGTGAGTGCATTTGGCATCTCTTGGAGTTGCTGACCCCTTAGAGAGACTTTCTATTCCATTGTTTTCTTTTAATAATCTAGGTATAATGTGTTTCAGACCACCCCCTCTCCCCCAGGAGATTCAGGTAAGCACTGGCTAAGTAACATTATTACCTAATTTTCTGAATCTGGTATAATTTTAAACTAAGGGTGGGATTTTCAAAAGCACTCACAATTGGCCTAATTCTCTTCCTATTGTTAAGGGGGAAAAACAGATTTTGCCCAATGATGAAGGCTATTGAAAACCCTGCCCACTCCCAACCCCCTGGCAAATATACAGTTCCTTGTGTGTATTAATGAGATTCTGAGTCACACAAAACAGGTTAATGTAGTGTTGTTTGAAGAGTTTCATTTGCAAGTATTTTTACACTTAGTTTGTATTAAATAGATATTTAAATTAGTAATAAGATATATAGGGCCCCCCCCAGGGTTTATATCTAACCTAGAATTATATACACACACAAACAAGTGAGGGCTAGAACTCTATACCGCTGTCACTCCAGCAATGTCTGATGCTGCTCATGTCTGACACGTTTTACACATAGCCTTGGGGGCGTTGGGGTGGGAAATCTTTGATCTCAAATAACTGAAGACGGCTAGGGAGGAGTTGATTAGTGACCCTGCTTTGGAATCAAGTGTGAACAAATTGCAATATTGATTGAAGCAGCACATATTGCAGAGTAATGCGACCATGCAAGGTGTTGATTTGGAGACAAGCAGATTAATTGAAGGATGTGGGTACTGCATTGAAGGATGGAGCATTTTGTATGAAAGGCACTTAGTCCTTCAGTGCAGCCACTGATCTAGAAGAGAGATGCCCATATGCTAAGTAATGTTTTTCTACATTAATGTCCTATTGGTTTTATCAGTGGGTTTTTGCTTTCCTCAGTCTCTCTGATGAGGAATTGCAGCCTCTCTGCTTCCCACAAGAAGAGAATGAGATGCTTCAGTGTTGCACTGACTGACAGACAGAACAGATCCACTTTTTCAACCCTGCATCGTGTGTGTGTGTGAGAGAGAGATTTCGACTCTTTTTAAAAATAGTTTGATTAAAGCATATCTACATTCATCCATGGGTGTGGGTTAATGTGTTTTGCCTAGTTTCAGATACTGTGGGCCTGAATCTGACTTCACATTATATTGTAAAGTATGGCCAACCTATGCTCCGTGCAACATCGAAGAGGGGTGGCTTTTACTCACCTTCGTTTCCCCTGCTTCTAGGCCTAACTTGGCACCTGTCCACTCCCGTACACAAGCTGGAGCTAAAGGCTATTTTGCAATAGCTACTTGTTCAGAGCTCCAAGGGGACATTTAGGCAGCGAGGGGTCAGATGAGCCGTACACAAAAACCCAGGAGGGGGTTGGTGTAGGAACTATTGTGTGTGTGGGATTCAAAGACATGGGAAAACTGCAAATGGCTGGCCTGATGGGAAGAGGAAAACAGGTTTTTGTGAATACCATACCGTAAGGTAGCTCAGAAGATAATCACTTTCAGGTCTAACAAGTGCCTGGCTAGCTATTGGAATATTAAACAGAACCACATTCTTCACCTGCATACAAGTAGCACTCAAAAGGTGTGAAATTCCTTCCTGCCTTTGAAAATGCCAAATAAAATAAAAGAAATTAACTTCCAAACTGATCCTTGTAAGTCAATTCCCCATTGTTCAGTAATCCTGATGCCATTGAATTTAATGCCAAAATTACCATTGATTTTGTCTGTCCAGAATTGGGCCCTGTATGAGAGGGTGGTGGAAAACATAGCAGAGTCTTTGGAATACCTATGTAGTTATCCCTATAGATGAATTCAGATCACTACATATATGTATGTGTGTGTTGTGTGTGCGCGAGAATTTGCTGATTGTAACTATGTCATCACCACAGCTGTGACAAGGGAAGAGTCTTTGAAGATCAAGTAGAAGAATAAGTCTTTGAAATAAGTAGTGAGAAGTACATGACTTCTTTGTACTCATCTCACTCCTAAGCTTCCCTACAATGGTCTCTCACAGAACAGAACTCAGTGATTTCTTACCATGCATGAAATTATTTTATTTCATCCCTGTAGCTATGGAAGAAATGACATGAAAAGTTTGAAGGAAAATATTCAGGTTTTAAATCTGACAAAAAGAAATACAAGCAGAATGATTTATGCTAAGCCCAGAAATAGTATCCTACTTCATCCACTGACCATCCAAACCATGCTTCTATATGGAGGGTTATTAAAAATGCATCAAAAACCATTCAAATTACTGGCATCAAAGAGGTTTCAAATGGGAAAGATCAATTCATCCCTTCCAATCATGCCACTTGCAGAAAGTGCATATCTTGTATACAGAGTACCAAACACTAAATGGATCTTATTTTGCTAAAAGAAAAGTCACATTTTTCTTCAGTAAATTGAGTCATCTATAATTATTAGAACAGTGCTAATACATCCATTAAATCTTAGGAAACTTTATGGAGATTTGTATGCAAATTAAATGTACTGACAAATTCCAAATTAATACTTTTTTTTTTTTAAATTGACTAGTGGTTAGGACAAAGATGATACTTAGGGTAATACCAATGGAAGTTTCGGGTGATGTTTTTCCTTTAATTAGTGAGGGGACATCAAGGTGTTTCTAAGCATGCGACTCCATATTTATGTTGCAAATATACATCTATTTGATAAAAAGTCAAGGGCTAAATCCTGTCTCCCAATTATCTCTGCCTCTCACCATGCTTGTTTTAAAAACAAATGGAGGAAACAAAAGATTGTTTGTTTAATAGCAGGGCAAACAAAAAAATTCAGAAGTGCTACTGAGCGTTAAGCAATGTGGCGCTTGTGAGGCCCTTCCTTGGGGAATGAACCAGCATCAGCCGGAAATAGACCGCTTCTATTACATTGGAAGAATAATTACAGTAGAACTGGATACAGAGGTAAAAGCAAATTTACCTAATTTAGGGCTAACAACATGTTTTTTTAAAAAAGCAAAACCAAAAAGACAGACGAGCTTTCCAAACAAGCCTGTTTGAGTCCGTTGAACTGAACACAAACAATGCATATTTGAGTTTATCAGAGTGGTAAGATTTGCATCCTGCTATTTTCATGGCAGAGTGATGGTCTTGCTAAGACAAAGGCGTGAGAGTCAGGAGATCTGGGCTGTATTCCTGGCCCAGCTGCAGACTCCCTTCATGAGTCTCGATAGGTTACATTAAGCTCTCCATGCTTCACCTTTTCCATCTGTAAAATGGGGGTGACCCCACGTCCTCACAGGGGCACTCAGATCCTCAGCTGGAAGTTATCAGAGGAGCATGAATCACAGTATCAGCTGAGAAGAACCTACACTCCAGGTGCCCATCTCCGGCTTACAGGAGCCCAATCTATAGGGCACTCCTGAAATCTACGGGCCAAGGCCAGAAAAGGGAGGAGATGGAGTTGGATGATGTCCAAGGCTGGCTCCAGGTCCTTAGGGCGGCCAATGGAAAGGGGCGGCACGTCCGGGTCTTCGGCATCAATTCAGTGGCGGGTCCCTCACTCCCTCTCGGAGAGAAGGACCCACCGCCGAATTGCTGCCGAAGAACGAAGCGGCGCGGTAGAGCTGCCGCCGAAGTGCCGCCAATTGCGGCGTTCTCTTTTTTTTTTTTGGCTTCGCCGCTTTGGGCGGCAAAAAAGCTGGAGCCGGCCCTGAGGATGTCCACAGTTCCATGGAGCTTTCCCTTTTGTTGAGGCTTGCAACTTCCTCCCAAGGAGCATGTCTGTTCAACATTATCGCTTTGTGATATCAGCCCAGTAGAAGGAGCAGTTTGGATTTGGATTCAGGCTCTTAAATGTAGTGCTGGCCCCCACTCCTGAGCCCAGATTTAAATATCCGTGTGTTTGCTCAGCCTGGCTAGAAACAGATATCACAGCTGTAAACAGTTTCTAATTGCTAACACAGGAAAGCTCACACTTTTGGATCATATTCTTAACTTTAATATATAAGAGAGCAAAATGAAGGTTAGAAACATTGTGGAGCTGATCAAGTGAGTTGGCAGAATAAAACTAGTTTGGGCTACAGCAGACTTCTCTAGGGCAACTAATCCAGATTTGCTTCACTATGGGCTTGTCTACATTACCCACTGGATTGATGGGCAGTGATCGATCCAGCGGGGGTCGATTTATCGTGTCTAGTCTAGACGCGATAAATCGACTGCCGAGCGCTCTCCCGTCGACTCTGGTACTCCACCAGGGCGAGAGACACAGGCGGAGTCTACGGGAGAGCGTCAGTCATTGATTTACCGCAGTGAAGATACCTTGGTAAGTAGATTTAAGTACGTCGACTTCAGCTACATTATTCATGTAGCTGAAGTTGCGTAACTTAGATCAATCCCCCCCCAGTGTAGACCAGGCCTATAACTGACCACAGCCACATGCCACCTTGTGACCAAGCAGGGAACTGCAACCTAATATTTACAGTGAGGAGTCTGTAAGCCATGCCAAGAATTAAAGAAACAAATAGAATTTGTGGCATGGTCCATCCACAGATCCCACTGCTACGTGCAGAACTCCAAAGAACCTGACAACCATTCCCTTTGTCTCTGTACAGAGATACAGCTATAAAGCTTTTAAATGAGTCTAATCGCCAGAATTATGTTGGCAGGGCAGGGAAGATGCGCGTTAAGTCCTACGTCCTCACATCCAGGCTATATCTAAATATTGCTGACTCTTTCTGCATAACATCTTTAAGATACAGCCTTTTCTATCCATCCAACTAAAACTGTTGTCTGGGCTCTCATCTTGTTTGACATGTACTGCACATCCTGGCCTTGAGACCCACTCATATCTATTCAGAATGGTGCGTCTGAGATCATTCTCCAAGCCCATCACTTTGACCATATCATTCCTCTTTGCACCCCTCCCCTGGCTCCCTCTTCTTTATTGCATCAAACATAAGCTACTTCTCTTCACCTTCAAGGCCCTTTGCAGCCTATCCCTACCTTACCAACCATCATCTTTCATTCATTATTGAAATGTCAACTTCCTCCTCCAGTTGGCTCATGACACCAGCCTCCATCACCCACTTGTTAAATCTTCCCAAACAAGCACCTCTGTGCTTTCTCCCATGCTGCCCTCACACTTGGGCAAAGCTACCTCATTATCCACCTTCATATCCTCCTTAAAACTCTTCTTTGCCACGATGCGTACAAAAACCTCAACAGTGAAGCTGCTGGTGTGCTGAGACCACTGCCTTCCATGCTGACCAATACTATCTCATTGTTTCCTCGTTGCCCCTCCCCCCCCCCCATCCCCTGTTGTCTCTTGTCTGTATTTGGACCATCTTCTTTGTTCTCTGCTTGTACAGTGCTTACCACAATGGGGTCCTCGGCAATACAGTAATACAAATAATAAAAATGTTCTTTGCCCAGCAGGGTTATCTGGAGTCACTATGTATAGAATTAAGTAAAAAACAAGGAGATTAGAAATAAGGAGACAAATTCATCCCTGATGTAGGTCCATTGTCTTCAGTAGGGTCACATCAGGGATAATTGTGTTTTCCCTAGACACAAACAACTAGAAGAAAGAAGCACCTCCCCAACCTTGATGAAAAACTAAAACACCTTTCAGCACTGGAAATGATAGATCAATAGCTTGAAAGCAGGGAATGATTTGTTAGAATGATATGTCAAATTTTGTTTGGATATTAGACTAGATTTCAATACAGCATTGATTAAGAATAAAGCCAGTATAATTGGATCTATTCAAGAGTTTGTTTATTTTAAATCACCATAATTTAAAAAACAGTCAAGAAGTTTTCTAAAGGTTCCTGTTGTGTTATCTTATTTGGTTTTAAGGCATCAGCCAGCACATAGGGATATCTGGATATACAAATTTTATCTTTATTCATTCTAGCTGCATTGTCTACACGAATGCAGAGTAGCACTCATGCAGGCAGCACATGATTGCTGGTGAACCAAAACATTAAAATGCTAGAGATGGTTTCTGGCACAAAGGATACAGTATTATTCATAACATCTCTCTTTCCATACATACATCAAACACACACAGAGAACTGGCAATCTACATGGTCTCTCTCCATGTAAATAAGCAGCGATTTAGCCTCAGAACCAAAGGATGAATTAAACTGGTTAGACAATCCTGATGCTTACGTTTCAGATACATTAATGTAACAGCTACAGGTTAATTCACAGTCATTTCCACGTGAGCCAGTAATTTGTTAAGTTGTCTACAAAGCACAACAAATCTTTAGAGGCCCTCCTTAGTGAGGAACAGAAATCTGATTTATCATGAGTGCTAAGGAGTAAGAATTCTGAGGTTAATGCATTCATACGCATGTAGTGAACAGAGGTGCAACATTTATTATGAACTTCATTTAGGGCTAGATTCTGCCACACTTACTCACAAGTTCTATCCTACTCCACAAATAGGATTTCAGCATAACTGAGTGTTGCAGAATATGGCTCTTAATTTCTGCTCATCATCAGTATCTGTGGGGTTTGTGTAAGCCTGAGAAGACCTCCTCTACTCCATTCATCTTCAAATGGCTAGTGCTGACAGAGCAAAAGGAGGATAGCAGCCAATGCTTGATACTAAATGAAACGTCCAGTGACATGTGGATCCCTTGCTAAATCCCTGTAATTCCCAAAGCCCTTAGATTTTCCAAAACTATTTGACAAAAATTTGCACTATAGATTAATAGCTAAGGCAAAGCATCACCATATAGGGCAATACACAGAAAAACAAAAGGCTTTGAGTGTGGTCTGAAAGGAGACCACATAAAATTGGTACCTTATTACTCCACAGTATATATAATACTTCCTTTGTAGATTCTAAGATGTACCTGCTTTGGTCACTGTAGTGGCACAAGTAAGTTTGTATTGCTTTTGATTCTTGTTAGCAACGCAGGACTCGTAGAGAAGTGAGATAATGTCCCATCATCAGACTTGTTAACTAATTTCTAATTACAGAATCTTTACTTGATACTGTACTGAGGGTTAAACCTTAGTGGTATCATATCAATATCAACAACGCAGCTCAGTTGGGATGGGGTTATGGCTACTCATGCATGAGTGAGAAAAGACAGCTTGGCTTTCAGATCCCACACTGAGCTTTCCAACACTTGAGGCTGAAAGTAACACTGAGAAGCAGGATGAGACAAACTCCCTGATTATTTTGCACTTACAGTAAGGACAAATCTTGGTTCCATTGAAGTCAATGGTAAAGATCCCATGACTCCAAGAACCCCAGGTATGGAACAGGCATGAAAAAAAAAACTGGAAAGGGAATTTGAAGTGGGGAAATAGTTCTGAATTAAACCTCTCCAGTTGCCAGCTTTGGGACCGCTACTATTTCCAGCATACACTGAAAGCAACTCCAAAAGCATAGATGAAGTCAAATAATGAGAATGAATGTCACCAGAGTGAAAAGAGCTTGGATTGTTAAAATGACTGAGCCAGCAGGTTGAAACTTCACTTTGACTTAGACAAAGTAAAACAGCTACTTAATCTGGGAGCCATGAACCAAACAAACAATGAAACCTACATACCAAAATAAGTTTATTTTAGGGATTTATACTGTATAGTGAACATCACTATAGTATCTATGCACCCCAGCACACAGATCAGGAAAAGGGAAAACACACTGACACTCCCACTGCAAATCCATATGGAGGGCAAAGAAGATTCTACATTTCATTAGCAAAAGGACTGAATACATAATGCAACACTGTTTGTTGTATACAGCACTTGCTAGACCAACATTTTGGCACCTAAAATCAGGCACCTAAATCCCTATTTAAGTACTTCAATACATGGATATTAACAGGTGCTGACCAAACGGCTCTCAGCCAATGGGAGGTGTGAATGTGGTACAGCCACATCATTGGAGAGGGTACAGCATAGGACTATAGTTCAAAGGAAGTTCTAAGAGGGGCTAAGTTAGTCCGATTTGGTTTTGGAGAAGGAGAGGGTGGGGTTAAAAACCAATCTCAAACTCACTCCATGGTGGGCTAGACAGCCTTTTCCTAGTGCTAAAACTTATGACATGTGTATGGCTGTATACCTGACACAGCCAAACAATGGAACAACCCCTGTTTGACTGCTAAAGATGCTGTTTTGCACTTTGAATGATAAGACTGCCCTGTGACTCTGCTATTAAGAATTCAACAGCATCATTTCAATAATTATCAGACATATGCTAATGTGTCTAATAATGCACTAATTTTTAGGATTGTAGGTAGATCACATACAGAATCTGAACTCTGTCTGCATGTGAATTTGAATGTGTCTGAGCTGACTGTTCGGCTGGTTTGTTGCAATAGAACGGAAAGCAGCAAGCTAAGATGTTTTCTGCGTACAGACATGGTTACGCTGAGTGTCTGATCCAAAGCCCTTTGAAATGTGACTCCATTGAGCTTTGAATTAAACCCTGAGTCTGTTGTTGTCTATATGTAAACACATGTACAAACATGTGCACACACACAGACTCTCCCATGCCCCAACTGTGGCACTCTTGTTCACAGTGGTGAGCACTTCTAATATGAGTAAGTGTTACTTGAGAAAGTGCTCCTCACTATGAGTAAAGCTTTCACCATCAGGCTGTGGGAGTATTGGCCGAGTAAGGATTCGGCTCACAGGACACACTTTTTTCGCCCATAGGGATAAGCTTCAGACAAGTATTTTTCTATTCCATGGATTTAGCATTCTCAACTCGTAAGTATCCAGCGTCTGAGCCAATGGCTCAGGTTGTAGCTACAAGATTGTAGCTATCAAGGCTGGTTGTAGCTACAGCTGAGGAAACTCCAACCCCACATTCTGAACTTTAAGACTGGCTTCCTTTGGGATTTGAGGGAAGTCAGCACATGGGAGGATGTAACCTCAAAGATTTGTTTTTCTGTTTCATGCAAAAGTTCTCCAGCTGAGCAAAGTGTAATGTACAGAGCAACGGGAGGAGAAGATGGTGAGCAATGTGTGAACAACGTGTGGAGTGCAGGATGGGTTTAGTAACATTAATATGACAGTTTTTAAAAGAAAGCTACAGAGTATCTATAACTCCCAAAACACACTGGCAGAGTGGACCTATAAGTACATTTCCTTAGATAATCTAGCAACTCACTGAAGGTGTGTCCACATAGTTAAATTCCTTGCCTATGACTTCACCCTCATCTCTTTCTACACCTACCTTCCTGTGATCTGTCCATGGATCACTCCTTTTTCCTCCTTTCCATTAGCTTTTCTCTGTAATCCCCAACTCAGAGTAACTCCAGTCAGTGGATCGGATTCTGCTCTTGCTTGCACCAGGCTAAGCCTGTTTGCTTTGCTGGAGTTACTCTGGAGTAATTCCCATTTAAGACCTGTTCGAAATTCCACAGTCTACCTGAAAACTGGACTGTCAGTTATGTCCTACTCCAGTGTTTCATTACTTTACGTGTCCATGTACACACAAAACACACATGACCTTGTAAGACTCCAAAGACAGATCATGTGGAATAAAAGTTACAAGATATGCAGTTTCCCAGAGGGCTTGTAACTGAATCCTTTCTGTGTTCAGTTATCTGTTCCTCAGAGTTTACCCAGGATCTTAGATGGGATTTGCTTTTTAGAGGTCCTTGAAGTTGTTTTGTTTGGAAATGAGAAGCAGTCTACATCCCTTGGATTTTTTAAAATTGATTTTTCATTTCCACTGATGAAGTAATCGCTCTAACGTCCAGCCTTGCATTGTTTAACTTTTAAACCAAGATGGCAAAATTTCTGCTAACAGAGGCGAAGATACGTGCAGGCCGGTGGCGGATTTAAAGTTAGTGGGGCCCTCGTGCAGCTTCATTTTTGGGGCCCCCTACTCGTGACCCAGCCAAGAAAAAGAACATTCTCTCTTATCTCCCCCCACGCCCATTTTTCATTAGTTTTTTCTTCCTCCTCCTATATTATTGGTAATGGGAAGTAAATGAAAATAAAGTGAGGTACCTTGATTGGGGCAGGGGGTTGGGGTGCAGGAGGCAGTGTGGGGGGTCGGGCTCTGGGAAGGAGTTTGGGTGCTGGGTGCAGGCTCTGGGCTGGGGTAAGGGGTGAGGGGTCAGGCTCTGGGAGGAAGTTTGGGTATGGGCTGTGAAAGAGGGGCATGGGAGTGGCGCTTACCTCGGACGGCGTGGCTCCCAAAGCGACCAGCACACACACACCACTCTGACAGTGGCTCCTAGGTACGGGAGGCCAGGGGGGGGTCTCCTTGCACAGCTGCTCAAAGGCACCACCCCTGCAGCTCCTATTGGCCACAGTTCCTGGCCAATGGGAGCTGCAGAGTCGATGCTTGGGGTGGGGGTAGTGCATGGAGACACCCTCCCCCCAGGGGCCACAGGGACATGCTGGCCGCTTTTGGGAGCAGCGCAGAGGGAGGGAGGGAGGCAGAGCAGGCAGGGAGCCGCCTTAGCCCTACTGCTGGCACATCTCTGCGTGCCCCTTTTGGGGAGGGCGGCAGTGGGTCTCCGTGCGCTACCCGGGGCACGGGCAGCACGTGGAGCCGCCTCCACCCCGCCAGGGACGCACAGAGACGTGCCAGCAGCCGGACGCTTCCGGGCGTGGCATGGGGCCACCAGCCACAGTATGCAGGCAGCCCGCCTGTGCCCTGCTGCACTGTCGGTCAGGATGCGGGGGCAGGTTGTCAGCTGAGATTTGCCCTGCATTTTGGGGGCCTGCGTGTCGTTGGGGGCCCCCATGCCACCGCACAGTTTGTTTCATGGTAAATCTGCTCCTGGTGCAGGCTAATCTGCTGCTGAAGGACAGTAGGTTAAAGAAGGTGCCACAGGCAGCTTGCAAAAACTGACTGACTATTTAAGAAGAACTTCTGCACAATTTAATAATTTTTTATTTACTATTTGTACACCATCACAGATGTCCCTGGGGTTAAATCCTGGTCATTTATAGAACACTTTACATTTTTAAAGGTCCATATAAATATTAACTATCTGACCCTGGTTATCCCAGATTCACAAATGGGGATACTTCGGCAGCAAGTTTAAGTGATTTGCCCAAGACTGCATATCTTGCTATTGCAGGGATTAGTACTGAGGAGTTTCTGGCCCCAGGCTCTGGCTGTAGCCAAAGCGTGCACAGTGCAGCATGGCTCTAAGTTATCTTTAGACTCCTTCAGTCCTGGGGCTACCCTAACTTATGCAGGCTGCCTATGGCCCCAAGTGGCAGTCACAGCAGCCAGGGCTTAGAGCACAGCAGAGGTTATAGCTATGCCCCCTGCGCTGGCTACAGGGCAAGGCAGTGAGGTCAGAGCTACTCTGCTGTATGCCATTAGAAGATCCCCCAGGCCCAGGCTGGGTTGTCTTCCTGCTCAACAGAGCCCCAACACAGCAGAGGACTGGGGTCTTTGATTCCAAGTCCTCTGCTCACTCCATTAGAGCCTCACAATTGAGAGGAGTTGTGGGAAACAAACAGCAATAAGGAAAATGTTTTCACACTTAAGCACATCAAAGCCATGGTGCACTATGTATGATGTTGTGCATACAGCCCTTCTAGAACCTAGGGGGGGAAAAGTTACTCCAGTAACTGAATCAAAACTCAGCCAAAATACAGCACAGTGATGCGTTTGAATGTTTCAGGCCTGACTGTGATTGGTAGAATTGAAAACCAAACCAATGATCAATGAATCACCCCCCCCCTCCTCCCGGATGTGAACTTCTTTCACATGATCATTGGCTTCAGGGACACCACGTTCAGGGTACATCTACCCTGCAGCTGGGAGAGTACTTCCCAAGGCGGGTAGACAGACATGCGCTGGCTCAACTCAATCTAGCACACTAAAAGTAGTTGCTGGGGATAACAAGGGTAGCGGCTTGGGCTGGCTGCCCAGTATGTACCCAAGGGGTCCTGGCATGTTTGTACTCAGTCAGCTGGCCTGAGATGCGTCCCCAGCTCCACTGCTACTTATCGCATGCTAGCTCGAGCACAGCTAGCACATCTGTCTACCTGATCTGGGAAGTGCACTCCCAGGAGCAGGGTAGACCTACCGTCAGCTGGAACACAGCATCCAAACCACTCTGCCCTCACTCTAAAACATTGGGTACGTCTATACTTGGAGCTGGGGGTGCAATTCCCAGCTCGTCTAGATACTCATTTTAGCTCTCATCAAACTAGCTTTCTAAGGCCTGGTCTACACTAACCCCCAATTCGAACTAAGGTACTCAACTTCAGCTATGTGAATAACGTAGCTGAAGTCGACGTACCTTAGTTCGAACTTACCGCAGTCCAGACGTGGCAGGCAGGCTCCCCCGTCGACCACGTACTCCTCGCGCCGAGCAGGATTACCGGAGTCGACGGGGAGCACTTCTGGGTTCGATTTATCGCGCCCAGAAGTTCGATTGCCAGCCGCCGAACCAGCGCGTAAGTATAGACAAGCCCTAAAGGTAGCAGTGTAACTGGGGTAGCACAGGAAGTGGTGGGGGGCAGCATGGTCTAGCTGTGCCGAGTACAAACCCACCTAAACTCTATGTTTAGCCCACTAGCCTGATGGGGAACTAGTACAATGTCAATGTGAGCCGGGAATCACAGCCTTAGCCTTTGGGGCAGTTCTGATTCAGCACTGAACTCCATGGCTTGGGCCCATTGGTAATGTCACTGGAACGTTGCCTTGCAGTGAATATTTTTCATTTCTCTCTTGTTTCTCTGGGGGAGTGGTTTCCTATTACAGCAAATCGGGTAAACTGGTATTTCACTTTTTGAGCAGCCACACTGGCTATAAAACACACTGGAAACGGCTTCTTTTAGGCAGATACTAAGATCTTGGATTGTCACATGGTGCATACCAACATCTTGGGTTATGCAAGAAGACTATCCCATAGAAAGGACTCTAGGGATCACTGGAAAGCTTTTGAACATCAAGGATGTGCATTCTTTGTTTGCTAAGGTGAGCTGGTGCACAAGAAGAAACTGTACATAACAATGATGATAAAATGTTGTACAGCACTGGAGATTTACCATCCCAACAGGACAAAATGTGAGAGGCCCCCGCGAGGCGAGCCATGATTTTCTGCTATTATGGTAATCTGAAGCAGTGCAGGCTATAAACAGGGCAGCAGGACTGTGGAGAACAACAATCTATAAGCTTAGAAATCTCTTCTATTTTGAGGGCCACGCTCGTCACCGGGGTGCGCCACTGACTTCAGAGACGCACCAGAGATGAATTGGGAACACTGTTCACAGAACTTCTGATAAAAACGCTAAAAAGAAAAACTAATGAGTTTTATTGCATGACATCTCCCTTAAAAACCAATGGGATACCTGACCATAAAAAGGTTTGTAAAATGGTAAATGATGGTATAAGCTTCAAATGACTGCCACTGCTGTTGTGTGACGTTCTTTGACGGGAACACTATATTCACGGGGAAGTCTTGGAGGAGACCATGAACTTTAAAATGACTGCTCTTACAACAAACTCTCTGTGACAGTGTACCCCATAAGGCTTTATGGGGAGGGGGTGCTTATAAATGTATGTATGACATAACTGGAATATGTTTTGTGCTGCCTGTGCCATGTAACATATCTCCGTAAGGGTTGTGATCTACTATATCTATTCATCCTATTTGTATGTATATATCATTTTCTACTCGAGCTTAAGAATATGGGCTGTATGCTTGCCTGATTTCTAAGTAAGCTTTGTGAGGCATTTGGTCAGCTTCTTTAGGAAGGAATTTGCCAGGTTAAGTACCTGATCAGGAGACACTTAGGGAACAATGCATCTTGGAATGCTCCAATCCACATGAGAAGTCTTCCTGGAGACATGCAAGATGCCATGTGGACAATGCAAAGACTGAGTCATGCAGGGGCATGTGACTTGCCCAGGTGACTCCAAAACTCCATCTTGGAGCTGGGCTTTGCATAGGAGGGAGGTCTCCACCCACAAGAGAGAGTCTACTTAAACCTGTGGGAGACCCCTCCATTTTGTCTTCAGCTGGCTAAAGAAGGAGCCTCTCCACCCCCCCCCCCCAGGATACTTGAAGGAGACTGAAACAAAGGACAGTAACTGCAGGGGGTGTGAGTGATAGCTGGACCCAGGCTAAAAGGAGATTAGCCTGTAAAAGGGAGCACTCTGGAACTGGTGAGGAAATTATCTGTATTCAGTTTGATTAGGCATAGATCTGCGCATTTTATTTTATTTTGCTTGGTGACTTACTTTGTTCTGTCTGTTACTACTTTGAACCACTTAAATCCTACTGTCTGTATTTAATAAAATCACTTTCTATTTAGTAATTCACTCAGAGTATGTATTAATACCTGGGGGAGCAAACAACTGTGCATATCTCTCTATCAGTGTTATAGAGGGCGAACAATTTATGAGTTTGCCCTGCATAAGCTTTATACAAGGTAAAACAGATTTATTTGGGTTTAGACCCCATTGGGAGTTGAGCATCTGAGTGCTAAAGACAAGCGCACTTCTGTACGCTGTTTTCAGGTAACTTGCAGCTTTGGGACAGGAGATTCAGATCCTGGATCTGTGTCTGGAGCCAGACGGGAGTGTCTGGCTCAGCAAGACAGGGTGCTGGAGTCCTGAGCTGGCAGGGAAAACAGGAGCAGGGGTAGTCTTTGCACATCGGGTGGCAGCTCCCAAGGGGGTTTCTGTGATCTAACCCGTCACACTCTCTCCTTAGGCAAAATCTTTAAGGAGGACACCCCTCCAGCAATATAAAACCTCAGCATGTGTATGCTTCCTCTCTCTCTCTCTCTCTCTGAGATGACCAATACAACACTCAGTTATAAAAGAAGGTTAAGATTTGTCTGTTTGCAATATATTTACTCAGAGAAGCCCAGCTCAATTATAGCCTCTGATCTGACACTTCGATCTTCTCTGTGCAGTTTTTCAACGCATTTGACAGAATAGGGCCCTGGTCCTGTGTTACTAGCTCCCAGAAAACTCCCTTTGGGTTCATTGGGAAGTTGTTTGAGTAAGTGCTTCAAGATAAAGCTTCAAATGACTGTCAATGTCACACTGTTTTGCAATGCCTGACCCAACCATCCGTGCCCCAAATGTGGGACAAAGAGCTAAGTACAAAGGACATACGGACAATAGAGAAAGCTCTAAATAATGGAATAGTTATGCTAATTTCTTTAGCATAAATAAGATTTTCCAAACAATAGCTATTAATGTCAATTTGCAGCACCAAAGCAGAAGAAATTATACTCACAATTCATTTATAATGGCTCACAAGTAATTATAACAGTATATTCATACAAAGGTGATATTAATCTTTATAACATGGAAACACCACCTGAAATGTCAAGACACTTCACAGTTGACTTGAAAGCGGTAAACTACAAAAGCAGAAAATGGAAAAACTAAAATATAAATCTGACCTCAAAATTGATTAAAAATATTACAGTAACCTGAAAAGAGTCTTCTGTGCAGCCACTCTTCTTTTGGGCATCTGGGCCAGATCCTCAGCTGGTGTAAATCCACATAGCGCCATTCATAGCTGAGGGCTAGACCCTCAGCTGACGCAAATGGGCATAATTCCATGGAAGTTACGCCAGCTGAGGCTAACATACAGAAAAATAACACTACATAAATCATCTTAAAAGTGTGACAGAATCTGTAGAATTACAGGAATTCTGATGTAGTCCAATTGACCTTACGCCCTGATGATTTGCCAAATTCCACTATTACTGCCACCGTTTCTTCTCCCTGAAGGGCAAGAGCCTGGCTGAGTAATTAAGAGTCATCTGCTTATTGTATAGCTCTGCAGATTATGTACCCTTTATATGGATCACACACACACTACATTAAAAGAACCTACTTTGTAACCTTAGCAAAGTCAAGCAGTCAAAAGTTTAGGTAAAGCCAAAGTTAAGATTGCCCATGCAACCCTAATTCAACCCACTGGTGCATACTGTGACATTCTATGCCTTGGGGGAGCGTACTGTAACCCCCATATTCCTCATTTTATAATCATATAATCGTGATCTGACATATAAAGCACACCTTGTAAGATATCGGGGAAAGGTTATGATCTGCTGAAAGTCATTTCTCTATCCATGTGTGTGTATCATTAATGCATATGAAGTTATGAGAATTGTGTTGTATGGTGGTCACTAAAGCTTGCTGCAAATTGGGGAATTAGCCAGATATTAGCTCCCCAGAGGCAACAGCAAGGAAAGTAACCAATGCCTGGGTGGGGTGTCAAACAACCCACCAACAGCCATTGTCCAGCAAGGAAGCTGCAATGCAATGACTCACCTGCATGAGGCCACACCAGGGGAATTGCTCAACCTCGCTTGGAGAGACTCAGCAATGGCCCCCAGACAAGCCTAGACTTGTGCTCCCCAAGCACATAGACTGAGAGTATAAAACAGACAGAGTGGACACATTCTGGGCCCTTCTCCTGCCCCAACCTATGCTCAAGCAACCAAGACATTGAGAAGAAGACAAGACTCCAACATAGGAGATTGACCCAGGTTTAAGGAATAAACCTGTATATTAAGGACTGCAATATCCAGTAGGGTGAGAAAAACTGCTTAATCTAGTTGCTGCCCAGTCTAATAGGGGTGACTGCGTGCTTATATTTTATTTTATTTGGGTAACCACTCCGACTTGTTAGGCTTTGACTTATAATCACTCAAAATCTACCTTTATAGTTAATAAATCTGTTTGTTTATGCTACCTGAAGCTATGCATTTGGTTTGAAGCGTGTCAGAGTCTCCCCGTGGGATAACAAGCCTGTGCATATCAATTTCTTTGTTAAATTGACAAACTCATATAAGCTTGCAGCATCCAGCGGGCATAACTGGACACTGCAAGGCGGAGGTTCCTAGGGTTGTGTCTGGGACCAGAGATATTGGCTAATGTCATTCAGTTGCACAATCCAAGGAGCAGCTTACATGCCAGAGGCTGTGCATGAACAGCCCAGGAGTGGGGGTTCTCACAGCAGAGCAGGATAAGGCGGGTTCCCAGAGGGGAATGTCACACATACATATTGGGATACAGGTTTTAATTACATGAAAACATGCTATTCTTTCCACAGAACTCCTGCTGAGACTCAGCAATCTTAAGGTCCATTCCAGGATGTGAGGGAAGCACAAACCCTCCTGTCTATTCCCCTTAAGCCTGGCCCCTTTTGCCCCATCCCCTCCAGCCTATTCCTCTCCCAATCTTGTCCCTCCCGACCCCAGCTCCTTGTCCCAGTTAACCCTACTCCTTGACTAAGGAGCCCATCTCAACCCGATTGCTCCCTGCTTCCAATCCCAGTCATCCCCCTCACCCTCTATTCCAGTCTCCTTGCCCAGTCAGACCCAGTTTCCCACTCTACCATCTCATTCACTGTCTTTCCTCCCCGCCCCCCACCAAGCTGGGAGGGTTTGAAAGTGCTTTGGAGGGTAGAATTAAAATTCAAAATGATCTGGACAAACTGGAGAAAGGGTCTAAAGTAAATAGGATGAAATTCAATAAGGACAAATGCAAAATACTCAATTTAGGAAGGAACAATCAGTTGCACACATACAAAATGAGAAATGACTGCCTAGGAAGGAATACTGTGGAAAGGGATCTGGGGGTTATAGTGAATCACATGCAAAATATGAGTCAGTGCATCACTGTTGCAACAAACAAACAAACATCCATCATTCTGCAATGTATTAGCAGGAGTGTTGTAATACTCTACTCCACGCTGATAAAGCCTCAGCTGGAGTATGGTGTCCAGTTCTGGTCACCACATTTCAGGAAAGATGTGGACAAATTGGAAACAGTCCAGAGGAGAGCAACAAAAATTGTTAAAGGTCTAGAAAATGTCATCTATGAGGAAAGATTTAAAAACTTGGATTTGTTTAGTCTGGAAAAGAGAAAACAGAGGGGACACGACAGTTTTCAAGCATATAAAAGGTTGTTATAAGGAGGAGGGTGAAAAGTTGTTTTCGTTAAAGAGGACAGGACAAGAAGCAATGAGCTTAAATTGCAGCAAGGGAGGTTTAGGCTGGACATTAGGAAAAAGTTCCTAACTGTCAGGGTGGTTAACCACTGGAATAAATTGCCTAGGGAGGTTGTGGAATCTCCATCATTGGAGGTTTTTAAGAACATGTTAGACAACAACTGTCAGGGATGGTCTAATCATTACTTAATCCTGCCTTGAGTGCAGGGAACTCTACTAGATGATCTACTGAGGTCCCTTCCAGTCCTACACTTCTATGATTGTTTCATGTTCTGCGTACCCTATACTAGCACATTGTCAGTGCTAAAGAATAAATGCTTGTTAAACCTATCACTAAAGATTTAATTAAAACAGAAGTATGAGCGATATTGGGTCCAATCTCCCTGCTGGTGAAGTAATGGAAATTTCCCACTTTCTTAGATCTGATCCCTGGAAGACACTGGGGCTCTGCATGGACTGGGGTCTTGAATTGGTGCATGATCAGGCCCATTGTCAAGGCCAGTGGTTCTCTACTAGCACAATATCAAGTGACTCATAGCCATAAATAATTTTTATGCATTTCAGATTTTATCAAATTTATTTCACCAGTCACACCCTGTATGAGGCACTGTAGAATTAAATCATGTCTTGTTTGCTAGTCTCCCTGGAAATCTGTAGACTGTGCCTAGTTTATTATACACAACAACATGTGCACCAGATTAAAATATTTCCCATAACTACGCATTAGATAGCTGAAGACAACAAAAACGTTACCCAAGCAGGAACTCTGGACAAACAGAACATTTCCTTAAGAGTAATGTTTCCTACAACTGTTTTTATTCACACTCTAAAAACTACAGTAAGAACATTAAGGTTGTAACGAGAAACTACAAAGCCAAAGAAATTCACAGTTGGGGTGGAACAAACCACATTTCATTGAATGCCCTGGCACAATGGGGTGCAGGAAAATGCTGTCAAAATGGCACCCCTCAGTGCCCAGGTAATGGAGAACACAGTACGGTATGATTTGTTTCATTCTTTATCACTGTGATTTTTCTTTCTTCCTCTTCTCTGGTGATCTTAGAACCTTAATGTTTTTTTAATGGAATTTTTGGTACGTGAATAAGACAGTGTAATATAGGGGGTTTGGTATGTGAATTTCTTTCCTTCTTTTTTTTTTTAAATTAAAAGGAAAGAATAATTCCATTAGGGATTTTTAATATGCATGGTTTACACAAGTCTGTTTCTCTATATGTGGGTAGCTTTGCTTTTGTTAATGCTAATGTGAGTTCTGCGTGCAAATCCCCTTGTGTATCAGTGAGATAACTGACCTTGGAATCAGAGCCTCTTTTCTGCTCTTTATTTGTGGGAATAAACAATTTCCTTTGCGTTAAGAGTATGATTCCTGCAAGGTGCCGAGTGCCTCTTATGAGCTGAGCACCACTGAAGTTACAGATGCTTAACTCCTGGCAGGAATAAATTGTAAATGGGCCGCACATGGTGCATCTCTTGTTTAAAGTACAAGAATTAAGTATTCTCTAGTCCAGATTCTCAGGACTCCTTTCATGTGTGCAGAGGAATGAGTACATAGATGAAAAGGAATAGGAAGGTGGAAGAGATGAACCTTGGCCTTTAAATTATAAATATCTGATCCAAAGCATGGCACATAATAGTGATACTGATGTAACACTTTAAACATGCATCAACTATTTAAAGATTTGTAGCATGCCCATTGGCACAGCAGCTAGCACACCGTGCAAATTTAAAAATCACAATTTCTATAAAGCCACTGCACTACGAAGAATATCCAAGTGACTTGCCAACTTTAAACGGGAACACTGTCTCTGAACTAATGGTGCCACTGCCAGGGCAAAGAGCGGGTATGGAGAATGGTATAATGTATCACTGGGTAAAGCAGGTGTCCAGACCCTAGTCTGCTTTTCTAAGTCACAAGAACATTTAAGGTCTTCCATGTATTGAAGGGGCTCTATCATTGTTTGGCCCGTCAAAAGCCAAACCTTCTTCCTAGCACATCCATTTCCCTTTTTTCTCCCCATAAAGAAGTCCCTACAACTTTTTGTGCCTCATGTTGCTCTGTGGTATTCACAAGTGCTTCTGAAGATCATCTTTGTGGCTTTCATTTTTATTTCAATACTACCATGTAGGACGCAGTCCTCCTTCCCTTGAACTCAGTGGCAAGTCTCCCATTGACTTTAGTGAGCGCACTAGTCAGACTGCTACAGCACCATATCATCATATACTATTGTTGTAATTCAAATATAGAGCCATTGTACTATATATAGGAAAGTAAGTTAGAGTTCTTTGAAATATGACTGACAAAAAGGTTACATTTTCAAACAGCTTTCAGTAACATTTCAACAGAGGCCATGATGTTTAAAAAAAAAATCTATTAACTACTCATTCATCAGCTTCACCACCATTAGAAATACTGTACATGGAACAATAAGATTTATTTTGTGTTTTTGTAGTCGATAACATTGATATACAAACACCATCATGCAAGAAGGGCTTGTCATTTTAAGGCCCATGCTAACCAGGAATGGCAGTCATGATTAGGAAAGCCATGAAGAAATCTGGCTCCTACCTCAAATATGTTGGTTCCGACAGTTCCAGGAAGGAGAACTTCAGAAGAAGATGCTCAATACAGGGACAGAAGAGGAGCTGAGATACTCCTTTCAGGGAGTTACTCTGAAGCTATATAGGCCCAGCCACCATTATTTGGTTATTTTCTTTGAATCTCTGCTGTAGGGTAATCACTGCCAGCCACTAGTAACATTTGGCTAAGATTAGTTCCTGTTGATTATTCTGTATAACAAGCTAGAAAACTGGTTTGGGCTCAAGCTGATAAGTCCAGTATAGAGGAGGAAGGTTTAAACTATACCCTCTAACTCTAAACAGCGCAGTGTAGTAGAATTGTTTCTTTGACTTTACACATAAGAAAAAGTTCTGGAGGGAGCAATGATGATACGCAGCTTGCTGTTATTTGCACATACTTTCCTAGCAGACACTTATTGCATCATAAAAGCAAAGCTTTCATATTTACTTTGATAGCCCAGAGAATAAAACAATGCATTAATAATTTGTGTTGCCCGTATATGCCATTCAGTTACAAAATGGTATTCCAGTCATAGCACATGGCATCATCTTATTTGCATTTTCTCTTGGTTTAATTATGCTTTTTAGTCAGAATGCTTATTAGTTTATGGATCTACGTGAAAACTAAATTGGACAAATTTCTTTAGCTTCTAATTAGAAAAACAAAACAAAAAAACATTTCAGTACATAGTAAGGCTACACATTTAGCCCTTGGGCAATTCTGTTCTCCGTTAAGTTCATTTGCAAACAATGCTGTGTTGACTTATTGTCCATTCATCATTTTCTTTGCAAGGAAATACTTGATGAATGAAAACCAATTAAAAAAGATAGGACAAGGAGGAAAAAAAGAAAAAGAAAACTGTCAAATGCTATTTTTTCCTATCTGAAAGATACTTGAATGAAGCATGAAATTTCCTATAGGGTCCAATTAATCAGTTTCTGCTGCATTACAGAATATTAGCCTATCACTGAAAACAGAGCCTCATTGGTTACGTGGGCTGATGAGTCACAACTTAACCGACAGATGGCACAGATTCTTGATACAGCCCCAGTATAATATGCCTAAAAATTCTGCACTGAAAACACAGTGAAGCTTTAACTAGAAGTGACAATGTAAAAAGAAAAGTAAAGCAATCTTAATGAATGTACAGCTACAAAATGTACCCTTTCAAATACTTGTAATATGATGCAATTCTATGTCATTATCAGTTGACCATGCCAGCCGATGCTTTGTCAGCTTTCAAAGAAAAGACCGGAGTGCTGCTATTTTTGTCAGATTTTGTTTATCTTAACAACATGTAGCTCTTTCCATTTTCAAAGTGCGCCTCAAACATGAATTTAGCTTCATTACACCTTGGAAGCAAGTGGTGATCCCATACTGCTCTGGACAGCCTGCCCCTCCCACACTGAACTGAGTCCAAACTTACCCCTTGCTAGGGTTTGGTGTGAATGGTAACAACAAACATGTAAGCCTAAGCTTCTGTCCTAAACTGAGATATTTTTAGGTTCCCTTGCAGAGACCGCCCTGTTCCCTCTGCCCAAATTGCCATTCCCATCTTTCTTAAATCCATTACAGAGTTACCCAGTCAAACTGGGCACAATGAGTCAGCAGGAATCAGTCAGCATTTCTCTAAAAGATTCCAATATCTGTCAGCAGAGAGGGCTGACCACAAACGCCTATGTCCTTGTTACAGTATCTTCTACTAGACAGCAATGTGCAGGGATAAGCCCTCCTCCCCAATGTTTCCCCCTGTGCAGAACTCCAGAAGTCCCATGTTCCCGCCAGAGAGCCAGTCCCCGCTTTGACTCTGGTTTTAACCATGCTGCAGCCCCAAGCGAGGCCTAGGGCCCTGTTTCAGTACTGCCAACTTCAACCATGCCAAACCCAGGAATCAGTCCTCCAAAATAATGAAACTGGATTTAAAATCATGAGATTTAAGAAAATCACGCCACATTTGGTTTCTTTTATTTACCTTCTGGTTTCTGAGCCTGTAGGGTACATGCAGGGCATATTTTCAAGCTTTACTCTACAACTAGGAGGGTTAGGACCTTACTTTTTATTTAAATGAAAGCGGAGATTCCATAAGGTCACTTATCTCCAGTAGCTGGGTCTTCAAAGAAGAACACCAAATACCACGAGACTCACAACCAAATCACATGAGTTGGCAGTACTGCCTCCTGTAGTAAGGAGGCAGGAAAATATGTTCATAGTATCTCCCCAAACAACAGGGTACACTGCCACTAGAAGTTATCATACCCACCCCCTGAACTGTGGTGAGATTACAACCAACTCAATGGATGGAAGGAGTAGAGCTGGGCAACATTTTTGAACAAAACTTTTATTGGCAAAAAGTCCAGATAAGGTCAACTAACATTTCACAAGTTAGAGCAGGAACTTCAACCATAGTGGCAATTCACAATCATTCATGATAACGAATAGTTATTGGACATAGGAAAGTGTGTTAGAGTGACTCTGTTGCCTGGTAGTTAAGCCACTCATCTAGAAGGTATGAGACCCGAGTTCAAGTCTCTACTCCAATAAACTACTTATTTATACAAAGTATAACAGCTTTAAAGGGGAGAGACTGAGAACGCCATACTGAGTATCCCATTGCCCTAGGTAGTACACACTGTTGCAACGTAGGAGACCCAAGTTCAAATCCCTTCTCCACATCAGGGAGAGGGGAATTGAATCTAAGACTCTCCAATCCCAAGAAAGTGCCTTAATCACTGGGCTAAAGCTTATAATGGTGCTGCCACCAGCTCCTACTCTGACCATTTTGTGAAACGAATATTTGGCTTTTGTCAAACTTCCTGAAAGCAAAACAAAAATTTTCAGTTGGGTCAAAATGAAGTGTTCAGTTTCAACCTGGCTCAAAATTGTGTGTGGACTTTTCAATTTGCCCCCCTCCCCAACCCCCCCCAAAAATTAAAAATTTCATTTTCTTTTTGGTTTGACCTGAAACAAAAAACTTGTTGATTTTTCAGAACTGCCAGCAAACAAAAAATTCCATTATTTGCCTAGCTCTACTCTACAGGCAGCTGCCACACTTGTGTTTCAGAATACTAACAAATCACTGAGTTCGCTCACACAGAGCCTTTATCTTTGTTCTTTTTTGTTGTTTTCTGGAGCTGGGCAAAATTTCAAAACTTCAAAGAAATTACAGAATTCAGAGTTTGAAATCAGGAAAAATGTGATCAACTTTTTTGTGAAATTTTCCAACCAACTACAGAGCTGATTCAAAGTCTTTCAAATTTCAAAATTTTGAAAAAATTTCAAATGTTGAAATTTCAAATTCAGAAAAATTACCAAAGGCATTTCCCCCTCATAAATCCCCCCCTTATCAACCAGCTAATTAAAAAAAATCACCTAAAGCCAAACACATGCAGAGCAACCCACCCTTTATTTCACATACCCTCCCCTGTCAGTTAAAGAACATTTTATAGGATAGCAATCACTGCTTCCCTTCCCACTCATTAGTGTCCCCCCCCCTTTTTTTTTTTGCCCTCATGCCGCTTTTGCTATCTCCCCTGCTGTCATTGTCTCTTGGAGAAACATTCTGGAAGCCAGCCAACTTTAAGCTCAAAACACATCTTGAATGTTAATTCACTCTAATTTTAAGTCCTCTCTCGTTTTTTAAAAAACAAAGTCACAAGGAGAATGAGGCAATTGAGTATTTATATAGACCAAAACTAATCTACAATTCAGGCTTGGTCTTGTCCTCTGATTGCACATCACATCCTATACAGTAGCTTGTGAAATCACCCAGTGGAAATTCTGCTTTTAAAGGATGCAGCTGGTGAACTGGAGGGCAGAAAACTCACTGTGTAGCAGTTGCCTTGATAGTGCACTTTTGACATATGCTGCAAATACCATATAAACCTGGATGTCAGATCGATGATCACCTGGTTAAATATTGCTTTAGACTGCTTGTCAATTAAAGTGAATGTTTAAAATTAAATATATACAAGTTAAAAGGGAAGATACTGTACATCTGGGGTCAGGTTATGAGGGGTTACAGGTGTCGGTTGCAAGGGTGAAGAGATACATACATATCACATAACCGGCACAGACCCAGATTGGGGTGCAAGAGTTTTCAAGTGTCAGTGGATAAGTGGGCTTGGGTACGCCACCCGTGGAATGTATAAGGAGTCCAAGTCAGTATCGGTGTAGCGAATGACTACATGGGTGGGGTGCATCCCTTGGTTCGTCAGGGAAGGAAGTGGGTTATTTCCCTGGTCGGTGGTCTCAGTTACTCAGTGTGGTATTGGCAGTGTCCTGTGATGTGTTCCGTATTACTACACAGCAATCAGGCCTGTCACCATTACATGCACACCCAGCTGCAAAGGGAACAGACTATTTCACCCAGTCTAGAGTATTGGCCCATGAAGCCTAGTTGCCCCTCACCACACAGAGAGTGGCGTTCGCTCATAGTAAGCCTGTTTGCTATTCATCTTCTCTGAATCACTAAAAAAAGACAGCAGTGTCATATGATGCAGATATCTGTCTACTAGGAAGTGAACTGGCACCTACCAATTATTTTGTCATAGAACATGTAACCCTTGCTACTGACCTGGTCTGGATTCAAGTTTTGAAAGGCCCATTACCAATCCCACAACATTTAATATTCTTCCAGCCATCTGATCCATCCTCTTCCTCACAGGTGACCCTTAACAGTCCCAATTCTCTTAAGTACACAAGTTTTACACTAGTGCTACTCATTGACTTCAGTAGGGTTTCTTTCTATTTACACTGGTATAAGTGGGGCAAGGGATGGTGGTAAATCAGGCCATCAATGATATTTTGAATGGTGAACGGCAGCCTAACTGCATCAGTTCCAGGAAACAAACTTCTCTGATCCTGCCCAATGTGTACTAGTGAACTCTAACTTCCGATGAATCCTTGAAAATTCTGGGCTGCTTTTACTTTGGACCAGCAACGACTAAGTTAATTTTATCCCTTCATCCATCTTCTCCCATGTCTTCCTTCACAGCCTGTGCACTTGGTAATGTTTGTGTTTTATTTTTCAATGCTATTGTGTTGGACTTCCTGCTTCCCCCCCCTCGCTGCAGAGCTGCCAAGTTGATAAGAATGAGAACTGTGTGAAAGTGACCGAGCATAAAAGCGTGCGACAGGTTTTTCCTTTGCTTTCCTCATGCTCAGACACCACAAATGTGCTGAAGTCTTATCTCAGGAATAAAACAAAAGTATCTAAACCACTTTTGACGCATAGCCTGGTAATTAGGGCTTGATCCAGCGAGGTGCTGAGTCTCCTCAACTCCCACTGAGATGAAGGAGTTAGAGAGCTCAGCACCTTGCCAGCAAAGGGACTTAGCCAGTCTGCTCATGCTGTGGGCAGCCAGTCTGGTTCTCCACTACCTTGCGCCTTTACACACATGCAGAGTGGGCGGAGAATCAGAATGTGCTTTGCAGTATGGGATGAAGTCACAGACAGAGCAGATAAGACATTTCAATTTGATTGATGGGTAGAGGCTCATAGAGATGCAAGGGCCTTGGCTTCAGCACACAGGAGTGGCTCATCATTACAAAATAGCTGTACCACTAGCCTGTACATGGCAATATGTTTTCCTGAAGTCTTTAAAACAATAAAAGAAACTCTATATTTCCCTGGAATTTACTTTGATCCTTTTCTCCCTACATTTCCTCTGGTCTTCCCCTCTCTCTCTCTCCTTCACCATGTCTCTGCAGACCAGTAATTTCGAGAAAATTATATCTGTGTTAAAGTATAGTTAGGTAGGCCGAAAAAGAATTTGAAGAGCAGCTAGCTAAAGCCTGAAAAACTAACAGCAACATTTTTTTTTAAGTACATCAGAAGCAGGAAGCCTGCAAACTGGATGATCAAGGAGCACTCAAGGAAGACAACCACGACAGAGAAGCTAAATGAATTATTTGCATCAGTCTTCACTGCAGAGGAGGGAAACTCCTACACCAGATACATTCTTTTTAGGTGACAAATCTCAGGAACTGTCCCAGATTGATGGGTCATTAGGAGGAGGTTTTGGAACAAATTGATAAACTAAACAGTAATAAGTCACCAGGACCAGACGGTAAACACCCTAGGGTTCTGAGGGAACTCAAATGTGAAATTGCAAAACTACTAAGTGTAGTATGTAACCTATCATTTAAATCAGTTTCTGTACCAAATGGAGGATAGTTAATGGGACACAATTTAAAAAAAAAAAAAAAAAAGACTGCAGAGGCGATCCTGGCAATTACAGGCCTGTAAGCCTAACTGCAGTACCAGGTAAATTGGCTGAAACTATAGTAAAGAATAGAATTATCAGACACACAGATGAACATGATTTTTTGGGGAAGAGTCAACTTGTTTTTTTGTGAAGGGAAATCATGCCTCACTAACCCATTAGAATTTGGGGTGGGGGAGGGGTCAACAAACATGGGGACAAAGGTGATCCAGTGGATATAGTGTACTTGGACTTTCAGAAAGCCTTTGACAAGATCCCTCACCAAAGTCTCAAAGCAAAGCAAGAAGTGATGGGATAAGAGGGATGGTCCTCTCATAGATCAGTAATTGCTTAGAAAACAGGAAACAAAGGGTTGGAATAAATGGTCAGTTTTCAGAATGGAGAGAAGTAAATTGTGGTGTCACCCAGGGATCTGTACTGGGACCAGTACTGTTCAACATATTAATAAATGATCTGTAAAAAGGGGTAAACAGTGAGGTGGCAAAATTTGCAGATGATACTAAATTACTCAAGGTAATTAAGTCCAAAGCAGACTGCAAAGTGTTACAAAGGGATCTGACAAAACTGGGTGACTCGACAACAAAATGGCAGATGAAATTTAATGTTGATAAATGCAAAGTAATGCATGTTGGAAAACAATCTCAACTATACATACAAAATGTTGGTATCTAAATTAGCTGCTACCACTCAAAAAAGATCTTGGAGTCATTGTGGATAGTTCTCTCAAAACATCTGCTGAATGTGCAGCGACAGTCAAAAAAAAAGCTAACAATGTTAGGAACCATTAGGAAAGCAATAGACAAAGTAAATATCATAATCATAGATGATTAGGGTTGGAAGAGACCTCAGGAGGTCATCTAGTGCAACCCCCTGTTCAAAGCAGGACCAACTGCTATACGTCACTACTTAAACCCATGGATACCCACACCTTGAATATTGCATGCAGTTCTGGTTGCCCTACCTCAAAATAGATGTATTAGAATTGGAAAAGGTACAGAAAAGGGCAACAAAAATTATTAAAGGGTGGAACAGCTTCCATATGAGAAGAGATTAAAAGCCTGGAACTTTTCATCTTGGAAAAGAGATGGGGGGAGGGGCACGGCAGGGGTGGAGAATGTGTTAGAGAGCTATAAAATCATGAATGGTGTGGAGAAAGTGAATAAGGAAATGTTATTTACTCCTTCATATAACACAAGAACTAGGGGATGCCCAATGAAATTAATAGGCAGTGGGTTTAAAACAAACAAAAGGAAATACTTTTTCACACAATGCACAGTCAACTTGTGGAACTCATTGCAGGGGATAATGAGAAAGCCAAAACTGTAACTGGATTAAAAAAACTAGGTAAGTTCACAGAGGATAGGTCCATCGATGGCTAGTAGCCATGATGGTCACGGATGTAACACCATGCTCTGGGTGTCCCCAGTTTGACTGCCAGAAGCTGGAAGTTGATGACAGGGGACATATTACTTGATGATTGCCCTGTTCTGTTCACTCCCTCTGAAGCACCTGGCATTGGCCACTGTCAGAAGACAGGATACTGGTCTAGAGGTACCATTGGTCTGTCCCAGTATGGCTGTTCTCATGAGATCAGGTATTCCCATTGACAATATTATTGCCCCTTTGGTCTGAGCAGCTAGCCAATATTCAGGGCCTTTCTGGGTTGTTTCCATTAGGAGAAATGGATGATAGAATCAGCTATTTCTTTTGATGCAATCCTGTTTACTTACAAAGAATGCACACGAAGTCCTGTTTGCCTTAACACAGTAGGAACAAACAGGCGCAATTTCCTTGCTCATAATTTACAAGCCTATCTTTCTAGCCAGCAGGCTGTGGGAAAGAAGTGCTCTCTCTCTCAGCTTCTTCCCAGGGCAACTCTACCAATATTTCTCACCATCTGCTCTTTTTTTTCCTCCAGAAGTGAAAGGAACAAAACAAAAAACAAACAAACACTCTCCCACCACCACCAAAACATACATAGCTCCACCAATCAATGCTCCAGCCACTGCATTTTCAATCATTCCCAAGGAAACCCCTCAGGCCATGGGGCTCAGCTTCTACTCAGGCTTCACCCATGCCTTGGATGGTGGCTTCTATTAATTCAGCTATCATTATCTAAACAAAAAAGGGTATTTAATCATTTCCTCATTTAGCCTGAACGAAAGGTGTCCAGCACACTCATCAGCTTCAGCGAGGTCTGTGATTGCCCGTAGTTCAGACACATGCTTGCCAGCACCAATTAACGCCCCCAGTATAACATGCAGAGTGTCTGAAAAAGTCAAAGAAAACGGCCACATTCTGCACACACGTACACTCAACAGGAGACATGCACACATGCATCCAAGGGACACTATACTACCCCTTTGGGCACTAGAGAGGGCACACCAAGGAGACAGTCTCTGCCCTCTCCGGAGGTCTAAGCTGTGGGCCATGGGGTCTCCACACTGCAGTCAAGTGCATTGTCTCCTGTACTGTATAGTGTGCTGGCAGTGTGCATCGGAGTCAATCAGTACAAAAGTACATTGCATAAGAGTGAAGGTGATACTCAAAGGTGCAATGGCAGTTTGGTCTGCTCTCAATGCATTGCTCAAGGAGCAACTGTACTACTTCAGCTAGAGAGCTTCTTATAGTTATTTGGACTCTAAAGATGTTCAACAGGGAAGCTTTTATACCAACTGATTTTGCCTTTAATTATAGAGTTGTAATTTATGTGACAGTTGGATACGCAGAAACTTTTGCTATATACCATGAATATCACGCTAACATTAATTGTCTGTGAAAAGTAATAGTAATGCTTTTAATGATGACACCTGTACTACATTTCACCCACAGCCCAGATAACTTTTACATTTGCCCACATGCTAATATGAACTATTAGAGAATTTAAACACACTCAGAGCCCAATGCTACTACCTTCAGGGTAAACTTGCAGGAATAAAAAACAGTGCGGAGGTGAATTTTATTAGTATAGAGTGAAAGGGAGGGTGTTTGATGCCTACATTAAAATTTCACATTATAGCATGCACTTACCTCCATTCTGTTTACTGTTTGTTCTTGCACAGGCTGGACATCAGTATATTTGTCAACTTCATATGCAATAAATGCAGATTTGAACAGAGGAAATCTGTGAAAGCAGTTGACACTGCCAATGTAAATATTTCAAAACATATTGGGCCCTTAAGCCTTCTCCTAATTAGTTGTTTAATCATCTTAATTGGTTAATCCTTTTCCATCTTGCTGCAACCTAGTGTTCTTCTCCCATTACAACTTCACCTGACCAGTACAGGAAAGGTGAATGCGTAACTACTAATCTCAAAACAATGTTTGAGATTTTTCATTTCTGTTGGTTACTAGAAAAAAAAAGTAGCACATTACTTCTTTAGCATAACAATATTTGTTGTATTTCTGTTTGATCTATGAAGATAATTCCTTTGTAGGGGTGGGTGGTTTTGTTTTTAGGCTTTCGAACAATTTTCAATATACTTACCCTATGGTATAATTGCATTATTTTTCATCTTATTTTAAAACTTTGCAATCATATGGCATAACTGTTGATATGAGAATGAAAAGCAAAGAGAGAAACAAGTAACCATGGGGACTGGGTGACTCAGGAGCAGGGACGGCTCTAGGTTTTTTGCCACCCCAAGCAAAAAAAATTTTGGCTGCCCCCCACCCCACCCTCATCCCCTGCCGCCCCAACCCTGGGCTTCCCCCCCCCACCTGACCCGCACCCCCTGCCGCCCCAACCCTGCGCTCTCCCCCGCACTCCACCTGCACCCCCTGCCGCCCCAGTGCTGGGCTTCCCCCATCAGCACTGACTCCGCCCGCTCCCCCCTCGCCTCCAGTCGATCCAGTGCTGGCAGGGTCGGGGTAAGCAGCGGGGCTCCCAGGCCGCGCCTCAGCCCAGGGTCCCTCCAGCCAGGGCTCCCGCCTCCAGGTCCGGCCAGGGCCTGGGAGGGCAGAGCCAGGGGACTGCCCCGGCAGGAGGCTGAGGAGCCGGGGCAGGGCAGCCCCAGAGGGAGCGGAGCCCTGGAGAGCCCCGCCCTCTATGGCCCTGCTGCTGCTCCTGGCCGCCCAGCCGCACCTGTAGGCGGCTCCGTGTGCCCCAAGGGGCGGCCCCCAGCCCGAGTGTCCCGCGCTTGGAGCTTGCCTGGCCATAAGGTACAGACGCTGCTCCCTGATGCGAACCGTAGTGGCCCCAGGGCGCCCCTGGTGCAGGATGCCCTGCTGCTTCCAGGGCCAGCCTTAGGCTTTTGCTGCCGAAAGCGCAAAAAAAAAAAAAAAGAGGCTGGCTGGAATGCCACCTCTGACCTGCTTGGTTTGCTGGTGCCTGGAGCCGGTCCTGCTCAGGAGCTTGGTAATGGCACACAGAGCTCTTTGGCTCTACTTCACTTTATCTACAATGGTAATGACTGAAAGGGGTTGCCCCAACGGTTTTTAGATGTCCTACTGGAAATGATTTGGTGGTCTCAGATTGCTTTCTAGTGTACAAATGTCTACAATATAACTGACACTGTGAGGGTTAGCATCAGAGGAGGCTAGTGAGTGAATGGACATAGAATTTCAACTATTCTCTCCCACCATGCTTAGATTATAAGTTCTTTCGTATAGAAACTTTTTGCTGTGTGTTTATACTGTGGCAAGCACAATGCAGCTAGGGCCTGTAGGTATTTCTGCAATATAAATAATAATAGCAACGTGTCGAAGTAGTTCCTTCCAAAGGGGAATTAGACCAAATGGTAGGATGGGGTAACTAGTTCTGCTGCGCATGACATTCTTATGTGCTTAAATAGAAGATTTTAGTTTCAAACAATGGCACTCTTACTTTTATATGTTTTAAAAAAACATTAGGACCTACATGAACTTTCTATACAAGTATCAACAAATCTTAATCATACCTTGTATTTGTGACCTTTAAAAGACCCATCTGCATTCGGCCAACCTCTTATCAAGATCGGTGTATTTATTCTGTTCAAATTCTAAAACTGGTAAGCCTATATTATAAAATAGATTTGACCCTGAAACAAGGCCAGTCTGTCAGTTCCCCCCTCCTCCATTGGAAGGATTTCCCACACTTACTTCTGCATGTTACTAATCCTGAGGAATCTGCCCTTTCCCAGAAATGAGCTAGCACACACCTAGCTGCTAGTTGTAATTGTAATTGTATTATCAAAGGTCCCTGAGTAAATAACATTTTTTGGATTTTAACTTATTAGGACTTCTGTGGGGTCTCTGGGTAACCTAACTGTAGGCATCTTGAACATTCTATTATTTTCCTCCGAAGTACAATAGTAGGCATTCCCACCATCTATGCAGATAGGTTCCAATTCTGCCACATCCTCACCAGCATTTATGACTCCCTTTTTTATATATTTCCCTTAGCTTATTTCACAAACACTACTCATTTAGGGTGCATGTTGTGACTCTAGGCACTCCTGTATTCACACCCTACATACTACTGCAATGATATTTGTACAAAATATACCTTGAGGTATCATTTGAAAACTAACACCACAGCGGTCAATACTATCATTGTGAAATGTACGTCTCAGTGCTTTATGTGGAATTATGAAATCACACGGATGTTATGCTTTTGAGTCTGTGACTACAGGGTGTTTAAAGCTGGCATGTCAGGGGGAGTTGATAAACAGATTTTCTCCAGATACAGGGAAGAGGCCAACATCCCAGACCAGGTGTGGCCAGATTCAATGGGCTATTCATTTGAATTAGAGGTTGCAGGAAGAGAACATTTACAGTGTAAAACAGCAGGAGGAAGCATCATATCGGAGCACACCAGAGAACACTTTAATCAAGAAGGAGTTGGCCCCCCCAGAGGAGGAGACTGAATCCCCAGGGGATCAATTTGATCCTGGAAACAAAGGCAGATTGAGATATAAGGACACTGTAAAAGTGGCACCCACCTCTTGCGAGCACCCCCTGGCCAGGTGCCTGCACTCAGTCTGTGGTGACCTGTCAATGGTTTCTCAGGTGGGTTTTTAACAACAGCTCTCTGGCTGAGTCACACACACAAACTGTATGTAAAACAAACCATATCACTTCCAAGGTCTACAGTCCACCAGGGGGCTATCCCAGTACCCCTCTGTTGGTATCTGTGTAGCCTTCCCCAGGTTGAGGCTTTAAATAATCCCAGCCCTGGTATGAAGTTGTACTCCTAGGGCTTCTTCCGTGGAAACTCTGTCTTCACCTGCTCTAGGCCTTTCTGGCCCTAGATCTCCAGCTGGGTCGCTAAACCATCCAATCCCCTTCCAGAGATATCAAAGTCAATATTCAGCCCCTTCTCAACTCCCTTCCTTAAGGTTTAAGCCACTACCCTAGTGACTGGCAGTGGTGGGGAGAACTAGGCCTGCCCACAACTCTGGGTCCCAGCCCAGAGACCTTATGAATAGCTGCCACATCCTCTTTAACTAGTCACTATGCTGCTACAGTTCCCTGGGCCATTTCACCCTGGCCCTAGCACCTTCATAAATGCTTCACCCTTGCTGTAGGGCTGATATCTTTTACTAAGTCCCAGCAGCCAGCCCAGAGCTCTCTTACCCCCACCCCCAGTCCATACCAGCAACTGATCTGTCCATGGTCCTGCAGCTCCTTCAGTCAACCAGGAACACAGGTCTCACTTCTCCAGCTCCAGGTAGCAACTGATTACGCTCAGCTACTGCAGCTCCTTTTACCTGGCCCTGCTGGGCTCTGATTGGCTTCTCTCTGAAGCCTCTCCCTGACTGGCTGCGTCCCCCCACAACCACTCTAGGCCACCTGGAGGACTCCTCTACTGCTCCAGCAGGGGCCTTCTAGGCCTTGTTCACCTCATCACAGACACACAGAAACATTTTCAATCATTCTTCAGCTGAGGAGACAAGGAAAACCAGTGCCTTAGCCAGGATCCCTACTAAGGGAATCCTGGCTAACATTTAGCCAGCTATTGCTGAGAAAGGAAGATTGGTGAGGAAACAACATTTAACAAGTCAAGTTAGGCCTTAGCCATTAGAAAGCATATTTTTTATTTTTGTTTGTAACCATTTCTATCTTTATTACTTCTACTTGGTATCACTTTCATAGATTCATAGATTCTAGGACTGGAAGGGACCTCGAGAGGTCATCGAGTCCAGTCCCCTGCCCGCATGGCAGGACCAAATACTGTCTAGACCATCCCTGATAGACATTTATCTAACCTACTCTTAAATATCTCCAGAGATGGAGATTCCACAACCTCCCTAGGCAATTTATTCCAGTGTTTAACCACCCTGACAGTTAGGAACTTTTTCCTAATGTCCAACCTAGACCACCCTTGCTGCAGTTTAAACCCATTGCTTCTTGTTCTATCCTTAGAGGCTAAGGTGAACAAGTTTCCTCCCTCCTCCTTATGACACTCTTTTAAATACCTGAAAACTGCTATCATGTCCCCTCTCAGTCTTCTCTTTTCCAAACTGAACAAACCCAATTCTTTCAGCCTTCCTTCATAGGTCATGTTCTCAAGACCTTTAATCATTCTTGTTGCTCTTCTCTGGACCCTTTCCAATTTCTCCACATCTTTTTTAAAATGCGGTGCCCAGAACTGGACACAATACTCCAGCTGAGGCCTAACCAGAGCAGAGTAGAGCGGAAGAATGACTTCTCGTGTCTTGCTCACAACACACCTGTTAATACATCCCAGAATCATGTTTGCTTTTTTTGCAACAGCATCACACTGTTGACTCATATTTAGCTTGTGGTCCACTATAACCCCTAGATCCCTTTCTGCCGTACTCCTTCCTAGACAGTCTCTTCCCATTCTGTATATGTGAAACTGATTTTTTCTTCCTAAGTGGAGCACTTTGCATTTGTCTTTGTTAAACTTCATCCTGTTTAACTCAGACCATTTCTCCAATTTGTCCAGATCATTTTGAATTATGACCCTGTCCTCCAAAGCAGTTGCAATCCCTCCCAGTTTGGTATCATCTGCAAACTTAATAAGCGTACTTTCTATGCCAATATCTAAGTTGTTGATGAAGATATTGAACAGAGCCGGTCCCAAAACAGACCCCTGCGGTATCCCACTCGTTACGCCTTTCCAGCAGGATTGGGAACCATTAATAACAACTCTCTGAGTACGGTTATCCAGCTAGTTATGCACCCACCTTATAGTAGCCCCATCTAAATTGTATTTGCCTAGTTTATCGATAAGAATATCATGCGAGACCGTATCAAATGCCTTACTAAAGTCTAGGTATACCACATCCACAGCTTCACCCTTATCCACAAGGCTCGTTATCCTATCAAAGAAAGCTATCAGATTGTTTTGACATGATTTGTTCTTCACAAATCCCTGCTGGCTGTTCCCTATCACCTTACCACCTTCCAAGTGTTTGCAGATGATTTCCTTAATTACTTGCTCCATTATCTTCCCTGGCACAGAAGTTAAACTAACTGGTCTGTAGTTTCCTGGGTTGTTTTTATTTCCCTTTTTTATAGATGGGCACTATATTTGCCCTTTTCCAGTCTTCTGGAATCTCTCCTGTCTCCCATGATTTTCCAAAGATAATAGCTAGAGGCTCAGATACCTCCTCTATTAGCTCCTTGAGTATTCTAGGATGCATTTCATCAGGCCCTGGTGACTTGCAGGCATCTAACTTTTCTAAGTGATTTTTAACTTGTTCTTTTTTTATTTTATCTGCTAAACCTACCCCCTTCCCATTAGCATTCACTATGTTAGGCATTCCTTCAGACTTCTCGGTGAAGACCGAAACAAAGAAGTCATTAAGCATCTCTGCCATATCCAAGTTTCCTGTTACTGTTTCTCCCTCTTCACTAAGCAGTGGGCCTACCCTGTCTTTGGTCTTCCTCTTGCTTCTAATGTATTGATAAAAAGTCTTCTTGTTTCCCTTTATTCCCGTAGCTAGTTTGAGCTCATTTTGTGCCTTTGCCTTTCTAATCTTGCCCCTGCATTCCTGTGTTGTTTGCCTATATTCATCCTTCGTAATCTGTCCTAGTTTCCATTTTTTATATGGCTCCTTTTTATTTTTTAGATCATGCAAGATCTCGTGGTTAAGCCACTTAACCCGTGGCTTTTGTAAATAAACTTGTTTTATTTTTACTATAAACCAACTCAGTGTTTGAAGGGAAGGGTGTGTTTATCCCAGCTAAGTTAATAAGCTGTAATGTACTTGCTCTTTAATAGAGCAGCAAACTTTGATATCTTCTGTACTGCAGAAAGATATCTCTAAGGAGCTCGGGGGCAGAAGTTTTCTGATTGTTAACGGCTAGGCAACGTTAAGACTGGTAGAGTCTGGAGGATTTTGCTGGTGAGGAAAACAGCATGGTGTGAGAAGGAGCTGACAGTCTAATCACCAGCAAAGCTCATTCTTGCTGAGGCAGAGAAGTAACACAGTGGCTCACAACTCTGGGTAACCCCAGCAGCATGTTACATGCTTATACTAGAAAAATTAGCACCCACATTCTAGCGATGTCCAGGCTACCAGTTGAGTGCACTCATGCATTTCTACTAACATGATGTCATATAAACTCTCTCCGAGCCCCCTCCATGCTTGTGTTTACACCCTTGCTACCTCGCAGTGCAGCAGCAATGTGGTAATACAGCTAATACTGACATTTTTCTAGTTTGGACAAGGCCTTAGACTAAATTGCACTCAAGTGGGGCTGTGCAGGGAAAGGCAGACAGATAATCCATGCAGGGCAGAGTCTCTCCATATACTGGGTCTCACACTGGGGTCCATCTGCACTGAGCCTGAAGAGGTTAGGTGAAGGGGACATTAGTAATGAGATGGGGGTGACAGAGGAAAGAGGCCAGGATCCACATTTCCATGGATCAGAGGTGGAGAAGCTGCTTTATAGCCTGTGTAGGGAGTGGGGGCATAATAGATGCAATATTTCAATAATGCCTGAGGCAAACTGCAAGATAACTTAACCAAATTTAAAACTTCTTTCAGAAGCTAAATGCTTTATGGCATCGTGGATTCCCTCCCTCCCAACTCTATGGAGTTCTCCTCACAAGATCCAACTATTCAGGCTGTGTGGAGTGAAAACAGTCAGGGTAAAGCTACACTGCAAAACAAATGCCATGGCAGCGAGTCTCAGAGCCAGGTCAACCAACTGGGGGCTTGTGGGGCTTGCACTCGGGGGCTAAAAACAGCAACGTAGACATACCCATTCATGCTGTAGCCCGGTCTCTGAAACCTACTGCTATTTTTAGCCCCCTCACACAAGCCCCATGGGCCCGAGTCAGTTCACCTGGGCTCTGAGACTCACTTCAGCAGGTTTTTTTCCCTTCCTTCAGTGTAGACATACTCTGACTTTTACCCTGAGAAAAGGAAAACTTAGGAACTTAAAATATCTGAACTGGATATTTTTTTTTCTCCACCTCTGTATGAAGTGGTAGAGAACAGACTAACAATAATATGGTTCAACATTTCATTAAATAGCCATAGATGGTTAAAACAAACATTAATATTATCCACTGGGGTCAATTAAGGCCTATGCTCTTCTTTGCTGTGAAATACAGTTTTCATTTAAACACCCTGGCCATTTTTTAAAGCTATCCAAAATATTGAAGGCAAAACATACCCCAGTTTTTAAGGCACTGTTCAATTTGAAATAGGACCTCACCATGTCAGCATTTACCAAAACACACCAAAACAATGTGCAGCCTTTTTAAGGGCAGGCTACTAGCTGTCTACATGTAATGATTGAGTATTCATAATTGAAGTATGCAGGAATGCAAACTGAAATGAATCAATGCCAGTAGGGATGCCTAAAAGACATAAGTGAGAATTATAGCAATTAAGAATGTTGTCTCAAAGGAAATTAGGACAGTCCATTAATTACAATGCCTTAAAGGAAAATGAACCAAAATGAGAATGAAAAATTAAAATATCAGGAAATTAGCAGAAATATAGAAAAAGGATAATGAGCAACAGTAGGGATTTATTCCCCTGCCCCTAGGCCTCCATTTGGTAAGGACATAGAAATGAATTTTAAAAAGAGAGAAAGAAATGGAACTACCATAAATTATGGAGTCAATATGTATGTGTTACCTGCCAGATCAATGGCTGCAGCTCTCATGGTTTTGATGGTGTTCTTCTAAATTGTTATTAACTTCTCCTGTAATTGATTCCATGAAAAAAAAAAGGAGGGGTCAGAGAAATAGACACAGTAAGGGTCATGTTGGAGCATTAAGCTAGACTGGGATATCAAGCTGACAGAGGGGAGAAAAATTGTTTATATTACCATAACAACTAGAGACCTGACCTCATTGTGCTAGACACTGTACAAAAACAGTGTAGCAGACAGTGTCTGTCTCAAAGAGCTTACAGTATAAATAGAGAAGACAGAAGAAGGGTGAGAAGTGTTATTAAACCCATTTTACAGATGCAGAAATGAGGCACAGGGAGACGTGCCTGACATCATGCAGGAAGTCTTGGGCAGAGCCAGGAAATGGATCTAGATCTTCTGAGGCCCAAGCCAATGTATTAACTGCAAGCCCAGCCTTACTTCCTATTAGGATGAGATACCTCCTCTTTCAGTCATGCTGCTGGGAGGAGCTCAGGGGAGAAATATGACAGAGTTGCTTTGGCCCCATAGTAGTTGACTGCACTGTGCTGTAAGTTGCCAAGAGTATTACTGAGATCTACAAGTGCAGAGTCTTGTCTTAGGGATGGTCTTACTCAGTTCTCAGAAATGTTTTTTATAACTGATAAACATTCTGAAATCCCCATGGATGCGCATGAACCGAATGTTAATGGAATACCTATTTGTGGACTCCCATAGTGATTTACTGCTGATGGGAAAGTGACAACACAAATCCTTGTTTTATTGGGAAAATAACGATGCTTTTCACTTTTTGATGTGTGCTTTTATTCCTCGTCTTTGGGGCCAAATCTTAAGAGGTCAATGGTGACAGCTGGGAATTGTGTCATCAGCACCAATAGGTGATTGTCTATGGTGTGTGTAAGCTGTGTGTATGCTCGTGCCTTGCCATCATGTATATAAGGAAGTCAAATCCCTGCTAGCGCCAGGTACCAGGAAAGGCTGTGAAAATATAAACATAGCACTAGTTCGGAGCTCTGATCTGCAGAAAACCCCTCTTTCTTTTGACAGCCTCAAAGTGTATTTTGTATTAATATTTTTGTTAACTTTTATATACAGATTTGGAGCCAATTTTTCAAAAGGATACAGATTTGCACCTGCAGCTGAACAGGGAGCACAGATTAGAATATTTATGCCTCTAACTACCTGATTGCATAAGCAACTCTCAGGACAATTTACCACTTAGTGAGTATGAAAAAAAAATCTAAATGCCAAAGACCAAATCCAGAAAGATGCTGAGCACTTGCAATCCCCATCGAAAGGCACTGACTGGAAAGGCATAAGTCATTGCAATCCATAGATAATCATCGGTAGTTGGTGCTGATGGCATAATTCCAGTTGTCACCACTGACTCTTGGTAAGGTTCTGGGATATGCTTTCGTTAATGTAGCTGAAATAGTTTGTTAAATTGTTAAAACCAATACCATCAGTGGCCATGAAGGGGCATATTTTCCCTATTGAAATGAATGCATTACAACATAGCCTCTCTTCCCTTCTGGCACCCCAAGAAGACTTGTACTGATTTGACTGAAGCCAATAGGTCCAGCCATAGAAAACTGCAGCAACCCAGGGTCTAGCTGACAGAACAAGTACTCTATGGGCCAGATCCTCAGCTGGTATAAATTGGACTAGCTCCATTGACTTCAGTGAAGCTATACTCATTCCACTAGCGGAAGTTCTGACTCTATTTTTAATTCACTTTCTTTCCACAATAAAGTGCTCTGCTCAAATGATGGTATTTGTGTGATTGTTCTGGCACTTGGCTATTTCTGTAAGTGCAAATTCTGCTTTCCTTATTCTGTCATACCAATAGCGTATAATACAGAGTAAATAGCATCTGTTGACTGATAGAAGCATTTTCATTTGAGACACAAAATGGGGGCTTAAGGACCTCCAGTGTTGTTGTCCAAATGGATGCTACTGATGCTACCAATTCAACTCCTGTTGCTGGTACTAATCAACATGTCCTTAAAATGATTACAGAATTCAAACAGGGCTGTAAAATTACCAGGTGGGCTGTATTTTGTACCATTTCCCATTTTTGTTATAGTCTTCCCTAAGGGAATGGATTTATTGGTACCATTAATCCCTCTTACAATCCATAGCATGGGAAGGAGATGTCACAGAGCTTTAATGGCTCATATATTTTGTGAATTACATGATAATTATATCCAGCTTGGCACAAAATACTGTTTTCATCAAATCCAGTCTTTAAGGCAATAAATAGCACATTTATTCATATGTACGTGTGTAAATATATACATAATTTAAATGTTCATGTCTATTTAGAGATATTTTCTATTCAATTTTCTTGAGTATCCTTTATATATACACATTTTAAAAAAGAAAGTATCAGGCCAACTTCATCTCTGGCAGAGGCTAGTGCAAAATTGTTTTAATGCAACTGAAGCCAGTGAAATTGCACTTGCTGAGTTAATCCCCATTACGTATTACTTGACTTAATAAAGTAAGTTTTCTTTTTTAAGGAAACAAATTCACAATTGCTCTAACATGGGAGAGCACTAAGGTAGATTTCAGGGAATGTTTTTTTTTTAATTATTTTGTTCCAGGGTGGCATGTCTGGAGAAGTGGGCTGAAGTAAATAGGATGAAATTCAATAAGGACAAATGCAAAGTACTCCACTTAAGAAGGGACAATCAGTTGCATACATACAAAATGGGAAATCACTGCCTAGGATGAAGTACTGCAGAAAGGGATCTGGGGGCCATAGTGGATCACAAGCTAAATATGAGTCAACACTGTAACACTGAAGAAGCAAACATCATTTGCGATGTATTAGTAGGCGTGTTGTAAGCAAGACACAAGTAATAATTCTTCCGCTCTACTCCACGCTGATTAGGCCTCAACTGAAGTATGGTGTCCAGTTCTGGGTGCAACGTTTCAGGACAGATGTGGACAAGTTGGAGAAACAAAAATGATTAAAGGTCTAGAAAAAATGACCTATGAGGAAAGATTTGAAAAACTGGGATTGTTTAATCTGGAAAAGAGATGACTGAGACGGGACATGATAGCAGTTTTCAAGTATATAAAAGGTTGTTACAAGAAGAGAGAAAAATTGTTCTCATTAACCTCTGAGGATAGGACAAGAAGCAATGTGCTTAAATTGCAGCAAGAGAGGTTTAGGTTGGACATTAGGAAAAAACTTCCTAACTGTCAGGGTGTTTAAGCACTGAATTAAATTGCCTAGCGAGGTTGTGGAATTTCCATCATTGGAGGTTTTTAAGAGCAGGTTAGCCAAACACCTGTCAGGGATGGTGTAGACTCTAGATAATACTTAGTCCTGATATGAGTGCAGGGGACTGGACTAGATGACCTCTCGAGGACCTTCCAGTCCTACAATTCTATCATTCTATGTCTTTTTAATTGGAAGATGATGATGACTTGGAGCTTCTTAAGTTTTTAAAACAAATCTTCCTTGTTTTAGCTTAATTGATTTTTGGCATAGGGTAGGATTGGTTTTCAATAGTGTGTTTGTTTGTTTATAGGCTTTTCCATGGAACTCACTGTGGTAATATCGGAGCACCACACAAATGCTGAGGCATGTATCTGAAACACACCTCTGACAAGGTAGGAAAGTAATATCCCCATTTTACAGATGGACCTCTACACATGGACGGATTAAATGACCCAACCAAGGTCATGTCCAGTTAGTATGATATAGCCTGGAATATAACCCAGATCTCGAGTCTCAGGTGTCTGAACTACAACACCAGCCTTCTTCTGCTGAGGTTTACAGCGTTGCTAAAGCACTAGGAAACAGAAGAGCCCTTTCTTTCTGCCCATGGAGGCTCATTATATTTTACTGTATAGGAAAGGGGGAAACGCTGTTTATTAAGATTTGCCACATTCTCCTCTTGCTACATGCAATGACTGTTGAATTCAATGGGAATTTTGCGGATACAGACTAACACGGCTGCTACTCTGAAATGGGAATTTTGTAGCTGCATATCATTTGCAGCTGCTTTTACATTCAATTCACTTATTTGTCTTGACGTTTGTGTGTGGGAGAAGGATCAACTGATTATACACATCAGGATTGGCTAAGTGGCATACGGGGCATGGGGAAACACTATTACTGTGGTCTCCAACTCAGGATTATTGCTCTGGAATGAGCCTACAGAACGGCACGACAAATGACTTTTCACATAGCATTTGGGGATCAGAAAACTAGGAAGTGGTACAATATTCTCATTATAGTCCTGAAACTGTCACTGCCTTTATCTCGTCTTCAGCCAGTGGCTGCCAGAGGCAGGAAGGCTGGTTTCCATAATGAGGCGGCTGCTGTGCTGATCATTGTTGTAGGAAAGGAGAAGTCAGAGGACCCTTTTAGTGACAGAAAGAGCCTGAATGCTGCCAATTGTTGAGAGGGGACCCAAACAAGATTAAACCAGTGAGGGATTAAAGGCAGAGTGACCTCCAGGCAGAAGAGAAAATGGAACCATCTTCTGATAAAATTGCTAGATGATAAAATGAGGGAGGGGCCAACAGCACCCTGGCTCTTCCTTCTCATCTCTCTCCTTGGGAAGCAATGCAGTACAGCACAATGACTTTGTTATTCTATTCCATTAAATGGGAGGATGTACAGTCAGTATGGAGCATTGTACAGGTTAATACAAAGCATGGGTGGTTTCAGAAGAACTTTATACAATAGCTCCAGTTAGGAGAAAAGCACTTCATTTTCACAAGAATCAAAACTGCAGTACCATAAGGCTCGTCTTGCTTAGCAAATGCAAACAAGCGAAGCAGCTGGTTCTAAACTTTTCAGTACAGTACCTAGCCCATAGCGGCCCCCATACAGACTGGAGGCTCTGGGAACAATTGCATTACAAATAAAAGACCCCTATGGAAAAAATTCAAGAAAATTTTTGAGAAATTTTGAAAATCTGAAACATTGTGAACAGTTCTAACAAACAATAAATATTGTGTGATGTGCTCCATGAGAACATGACTGAGCCATGCATTTCTATCCCTTGGGAGTTTCCCTATTAATGTTCTATTTAGTGATACACTGGAAAAAATAATAGAATACACATACACTGGAAAAAATAATAGAATTGCTTATTTTCTCCCCAAAAGGAGGACAACACCCCTTGGGCATTAATGTATGTGCAGTCCCTCCAGCTGAGGCAGAGGCTTATAGGAATTCTAGTTAGTCAGATACATACAGTAAGTCCAAATTCAGCCATTTGTGAACGAGGGCACAACTTGCCGATTTCAGCTGTCTGATTCTTGCTTATGGATTCTATGTTCATCATCATCCAGGTGACATTTGGATCCAAAAACATGCCTCTGGTTAGACACTTAAGGAGCAGTCCTGCCTTCTCAGTCAACAGAAGGAACCTATGAGCACGATTAAGTCTGGCACATTTAAAGCATTATGAGAAGGGTAGGTCTAGTAGCTTAATGGATGACTGGAAGCCTGGAACTCCTGAGTTCTAACTCTAACACTGACTTGTTATATGGTCCAAGCAGGCTACCTCAGTTTCCCCTATTATCAGATGGGAACAATAGAAATTACCTATTGGATAGGGGTGCAGAGAGGATAATGTCTGTAAGCACTCTGTGATGAAAATTGCTATAAAAGTGCTAATATATAAGTGTTATCAGCAGAGGGCAGCAGTACATACACAAGACTACAACTTCTATCATTTTTATGTGAGCAAAATCCTTGGCTTCTTATTATAGTTATATAAATAGACAGATCCATATAGATTCACACTCAGACATGTATCTAATGTAATCTATCTACTGTAGTAAGTGTGGGCATGTACATATATTAATAATATGATATACTCTTGCTACTCTTCTTTTAAATGAACTTGCAACAGAGAGTGAGTAAAAGACCAATTTTGATTGAAAATTAACTTTTTGCAATAACTTTTGCAAAAGTTGTCCTTCCTCCTTATACAAGACTGATGTATAATCTTCCTGCAAACACTTCCACACATACTTAATTTTACACTTGAGTAATAGGAGTGAAACCTTAACCTCCCTCTGTGCTCCAGTTTTCCCATGTATTACACTTACCTAATGTATCTCACATGGCTGCTGTGAGGCATAATTATCTATCAACCTTAGGCAATTGTACCACCCACATCATCATAGCATCTGAGGGCTAGATTCACAAAGGGCTGTAGGCCACTAACTGTTTAACTACCTCTTAGAAGTCTAAGTCCAATATTTAGAGGCTACTGATATTCACAAAACCCCTGTGCTGCTGCCACCTAACTCTGTAGACACCTGAAGTCCCTAGATTGGTGTCTAAGGTTCCAGCAATGGGCATGTGCAAAACACCTAAATCCTGATGCTGCCAACCTGCTCAGCACCCTTAACCCAGGAGGTGTCCAGGGCCTGTCAGTTAAGTACATAAATCCCTTTGTGAATCTGAGCTGAAAACCACACCTCTTTTCCTCTACATTTCCTACTGCCTAGCGTACACATCTCCACACTCAGGTTGCTGGCTTCTGTGAATCCCTTCCGCAGGTGCCTAACTCTCCCCATAAAATACATGGGGAGCCTGGGTGTCTCACTTGGGGCTGTGATTTCCACTGGACAGCAGGTCACCCAGCTGTTGTAGTGCCTAACTCTTAAGTCTCTTTTGTGAATCTAGTCCGGAGGGTCTCAATTTTTAAATATATTGACCCTCATAACCCTCCTGCAAGGAGGAGGTGTGCTATCACCCCCATTTTACATAGGAGGAACAGTGAGTGACTTGCCCAACATCACACAATAAGTCTGTGACAGAGCAGGGAATGAAACCTGGGTCTTCCAAATCTCTGGCTAGCAGTTTAACTAGTGGGCCATCTTTCCTTTTGTCAGCAGTGGCTTCGAGGAGCACGTTAAGAGCTGTGGATGGAAGGCAACATAGGAATGGTCAATACAGAATTTATTTTGCTGAATTACTGTACTGTAACCACTGGATGAGATTTCCCTAGATTGACATGGAGCCCTGGAGGAATGTTCGAAGACCGAGATAGGGTTACAAATAGGATCCATGCCTTTTAACACATCCATATATCCTAACTTGGCCTCCGCCTCATGCACTTCCATCCCAGCAACAATAACCTGCATGAAGCTATGGTGGCCAGAATAGGAGGGGAAAATTAATGCTGCTTTTGCAGCATTATATTCCAGATTTAGAGGAAAACCAGAATACTGGAATCTGGCCCGTAAAACAAGATACAAGTGATTTCTTCCGGGGGAGCCTTTTAGTTGAAACCAGATACCAAAATTGAGGTAACAAAAGCCTAAGTGATTCAGCTAACCAATTAGAATCAAACCCCACATCACTTCCCTGAGTCAGACTTTTTGGAACTTAGGTAATTCTGAAGTTCGTGATTCTGGCTTTGTTTCCCTGGCCATCAATCATGAGTTCAGGTTGTTGATTTTCTTTAATTAAGGCTGTAAGACTGACTTCCTATTTCAATAACGTAGATCCCAGGTGCTGCACTTTCCTGTCTGCTTTCTGCTGTAAAATAGAGGAGCTTCATTAAAGGGACAGCAGGCTGATGATCTCTTTTGTGTTTGCTCTTTAGTTTCCTGAAGTTTAATGAGTTAACACCATTCTTGTTAATTGATTCTGAATGTAAAGAATGGCTCTAGTACAAATTACTGAGTGACTATATTTCAGCCCTGCAAAACTCAGGAAAATTTACCAAAATATACTTTTCTTCAATCAATATGAGGATGATAATGAAAAGTTTATTGGCCCAGGAGAATATAGTTTTGCTAGGGTATTTATAGTTTTAGATACAAGTAGTTCATATTTTACTATAAACTTTGTTATAGTATTTATTACTAGCGCTGTTCAACTTAGGCCCAATCCTGAAAGATTTTTTCTTGTCCTTCACTTTGCTTACCTTAATCCTCAGCACCCTTACTCCAGACCTCTTCAAGGCCCCTATAGCTCCATCCATGTCTCCCCTTTCCAAACACCCTCTTGGCATTGACCCCTGGCCACCACCTCCCCTTCTAATATTCATCTATGCTCTCCAGTTCCTTCCACCTCCACCCTCTTTATCTCCTGGCTCTGGGTGTGCCCCAGCCCATCTCCTTTCTAGTTCCCCTCCCACTTGGACCTTCTCTCAGGTTTCTGCCCTTTCATATTGGCCACTTCCATTCTGGTCCTCTGGCAGCCTCCCACTTCCCAGTGTTTGTCATCTCCCCTTTCCCCCCATCTGGCTCAGCCCAGATGCTGCAGCACCAAGCCATGGGGTTAGTAGATGGTCAGTTTATATTTATAAACATTTCAAAACTAATCTTAAGCAGTTCTAAGTAACTGCTCTGAGACCATGGCCTGATAAGTACGGCCAGGGCTTCTGACATAGGTTAAAGAAAAATTGGGGGGAGGAGATGAAATGAAAAAAATGTATCCTACCACTTTAAGGCACATTCAGGGCTGCCCGGAAAATTTCTCCCTCATAGCCCACTGTATGGAGAGTCAAGATTGGGGTTTTCCTTAGCCTACACCACTTTCCATAACTCCAACAGAAGTCAGTGGGAGATGTGCCTGCTCTGCATCATTGAAAACCAGGAGGACCAAGGAGTCTGAAGTTGGACACCCAAAAAACAGCCACCTGAAATGAGCAGACACCTGAAGATAGTGGCCTGCAGGAGTCCTGCCTTTGCTTCAGCCTGGAATACATGCATCTCTCATATTAAATGTGTACAAATATAGTGAGTGATGTGAACCAGGAAGAAAATGACCTTTAGAATGTTAATTAACATCTACTGCACAGTATTCCCAGGACTGTCTCACAAACAAAACACTGATGCATACCAGGAAATTATCTGAGTAAACAATACAGGGATAGAAATTAAAAGCAGCCAAAAGGCAAATCTAATCTTCACCTGTACAAGTTTGCTGCTTTTCAGAAAATAATATTCCAGAAATGAGGGAGATTCCACTGAAACTAAAGACACATTTCAATCCTCACCATTTGGAGCACTCTGGGAATCAATCCTTTTCTGTCTGCAGGATAAGGAGAAACTTTGATGCCTTTTGTACATCTTTACTTTGAATATTTGTTTCCCTTTGGTAGCATATATTTCACACCCCTCACCCCATTGCTTTTGAGGGAAATGCACATCTGTGGAAATTTGAGGCTAGAGGCGCTACATCTATCACACCTTGTGTAGCTTGTTGATAATACAACCCCAACTTTTCAATGATTTTTTAAAGTATTCAGAATGTCAAATCATTTATGTAACTGTTTTAAATACTTATGTTGATTTTAGGTTAAATGGATTTTTCAGCATGTGCTGGGGGGATGGAAGAGAGGAGTTTTACCTGTTTTTTTAGGAATTTCCCCCACCTCAATGTTGTTCCTGTTAGATTGTTAGGTGATGCGTATAAATTCTGCATGCTGTATTTCCTAGATTAGGAAATTTGTCCTTGAAATCTGGTCAATGTAAAACCTGGTTGCCAAGAGAAATCTGGATCTGTGTTATTCCAGAACATTGTTCTGTGTTTTAACGTGAATAGTAATTAATTACAGGACCTCATATTATGCGAGTCATGCAGACAAGTTTCAGTTATGTCAAGTTTTCAGTCCTGGAAACTGATTTTTTGTGTGTTGGATATTGTGATATTAATGTGTTCAATATTCCCCCTATGAATGTGCTGTGCTCCAATTAACATTATTTTTGCTCTCATAAATCAGGCCACTTAGGAAAGGAAGCCTGGCCTTGTGGGAAGCACTTTATTGGAATTCAGGAGATCTGAGTTCTATTCCTGGTTCTGCCACAGACTTGCTATGAGACCATGGGCAAGTCACTCAATCTTTCTGTATCCCAATTTCCACCTCTGCAATGGGGATAATAATCCTCCCCTACCTCACAGAGGTGTGATGATAAACTCATTCACGGTTTTGAGGTAATTAGATACTGCCGTGATAGAGACCATATTGGTAAGAATTGTGTGTGTGTACTTGTTGGCCCTGAGTCCCTAGCGCCTTGGCCCTTGTGCAGTCATTTACAAAGTGGGTGTTAAACGCCAATGCACATTGTGCTCATTTTGGGGTGGTGCGAATGACAGGTACAAATACCAGGCCTATTTTCCCTAGCCATTCAAGTCTGAATGTGTTGCCCTCGCATGATTAAGCATATACCACCACATCCTAAAGCACAAGAAATCCTCTCTTCATTGTGGAGTAGCATTAATCTCACATTTAAAAGGAATGTAGCCTAAAAAGTGTTATCAGGAATGGTTTGGCGATAGCTGCAAAGGAGGGGGAAAAGCACTCATTTACTGGACTTTTATTGAGGTCAATTGCCCCCTCCCTCCACGCTTCCTAAAATGGTTTTTTTATTCTGCTTATGGTCTTTGCTTCGATTTTTGTTTGTTCATGGTTTTGTTTTATGTGAGAGAATGATCGACCCCTGACTGCTTTGTTTCTGCTGCAGAACCCTCTGGAAGATCTAGTGGAGAGCAACAGCCTGTCAGGTGAAACCTGAGCTTCAGCTTTCCATGCTCACAAACGAAAGGGGAGGGTCAGATTAAATCAGATGCAGTAAATCAGATTCTGTGTATTCCTCTCTTTCTATAGAGCCTCTAACTCAAACTCCTGCTGATGAACAGCTGCGACAGGCTCACCATACCCTCTTCTCCTCAACTGAAGGTTGGAAAAGTTGCAATTTAGTGGCAGCACAACAGGCTGAAGCCTATGTCATTAGTCTTCCAGTCCTCCGGCAAACACAGGTTAATCAAGAGTTGACATCTCATGTACTAACAAGCAGGGAATAGCTTTATTTAAAATATCTGTTTGTTTGAATCATCGTCTTTGCATATCAAGAAAAGGCCACAGTTAAAATGAGGCAGAGATATTCAAATCAATCAGAGCTTGATAAAGTAACATTTCATCTAAAGTAACCAAGGCACCCGAAGTGTTACTGCTGTTGTAAAAAAACAGTCTGGGAAGTGTAACCTCTGACATTTGAGAGAGATTCACTCTTGTTTTAAACATTCTTTTAAACTGTAACCAACCCACCCCACTTATGGTCCACCTGTGACTACACTGAAGAAAGCACTAATTACTTTAACCCCTAGGATGGGGCCAAAACCATCCTAGAGATGGATGAGGTATGCTTTTGTCTGCGAAACCTTTAGGCCAATCTCATATTTTGTGGAACTTCCCCACTGATTTCAGAGGGGGAAAAAACAATTTTGCGGGTATTGAAAATACTGGAGGAACCTACTCTATTTTCTTCTTTGTAAGCCACAAAAGGATGTAAGCAAATCTTCTTACACATGCTCTTTGTTGCTGACATAGGACTCCTGATACCTTTTTTGCAAAACTGACTAGACTATGTAGTCTAGTTCTAAATTTACACAACTGTTTCCAGTGGCTAGTGTTTTAAGACACATGTACTGTATATTTTTCTTTTTCTTTCCTTTAGCTAGCGATTTGTCTAATGAGTAGGAAACATTTTTTTTGTCTGATTTGGGGTGAAGCTTTCACCTATTACAAAGCAGCATGAATGATGGTTTTAAAAACTTCACTGTCACAAGTTTCCTTGAATGTCTTTTATATTTTTAATTGTGCATCACATCAGGAAATATAGCACTTGAACCTTCCAGAGACTTTGTATGGAGTCCACTGCCACCTGTAATCATATGAAATAAATTGTTCTCTTCGCTCAAGTATTATTGGGAGATGTTTACAACCTGATGCTGCAGAGATGTGTGTCACTTTATAATGCATATTAAATACCCAAGCATGTATTAATGTAGCATTAAGTTTGTTTCTTATTTTAATCATACAATCAGGAAAATGCTAAATTTAAGTTTCCAGGAACAGTCAGCTCAGTCTTATTGCATAGTCCGCAATACATTTCACGACAAACAATAATAGAGCAGTGGCAAAGATTTCCAGAGCAGTCTAGGGCATTTACATACAAACCTTCCAATTAAAATTTAATTGAATTAAAATTAATGAAAAATATATATCTAAATTCCTTAGACTGCTTTGAAAGTCTCCAGCGAACTCCACAAGAGAAGCTTCATTTCAAATCATTTCTTACGCAAGCAGCTTTCTTAAAATTTCCCACCATTGCACAATTACCCTAGGGTCGCAATCGTGAAAACACTGGTGTAAACAGGTGACCTGCACTTTAACCCCTGTTTAGATTAGCAGTTTTAAATAGATGGCAATTAAAATGCTTGTGGGCCAGTCCATACCAATGCTCTCATTGTTTCCATGAGAGGAGCTGTGCCAGTAGGAAATGCAAAGAAAAATGGTTGTATAGACACAGTCATAAATCATGAAGCAGCTATCACCTAGTAATTAGAGGAGGTGATCAGCCCCTGGCTTCCCCCAGGGTCTGGCTAACAGAGAGGAGGTAGAGAAAATGAGAAAAAGAAGACCTGCCACTACCCCACATGAAGGAAGAGTAAGGTAAAATCCTTTCATTTCAGGTTGCTTCCAACAGGGAGTGAAGAACTACTGATGTCAGCTTTGCTGCTCCTAGTTATAATACGGTGTTGCCTCTTGTATACGTATTTAGAAGGAGATGCTACCAAAATATATATTTTGAAAAATCTGCTAGAAAACCCTCTGCTGGCAGCCATGCCATTGTTGCTAGATTGTTTTCCTTCTGTGGCTATTTTTCTTTCTCCTCTTGAGTTAAGGATACTACAGCACTTATTTCTGAGCTGATGAGTGAGAGCAGCTGGGACTACAGGTTAAATAACGTTTGTTGGCTTTGGAAGCAAACATTCATCTTATAGAGTTTTTGGAGTAAAGGCATTTAAAATGTTGCTTGCTCTACCTGTTAACTGTCAGAAGGCTTTAAATTGCTTCCCCCTCCTTCCTGGTTTGTTTCCCACATGTATTGTTACCTTACCATTCTGAAAGCTTGGGGAATTGGTATCAAGCCTGTGGAGCTTGCAGTCAACAAAGGTTATATAACTTGCAAGCTGCAGAGACTCCTTAAATAAAAGGAAAGGTGGATTAACAATCAGACATACAACAAACATTTTGGTAGCCTTAGGCTTTGGGTAGTTGTTCAACCTTTGGTGTAAGATGAAACGGAACAAGGATTTTTAAACATATGACCTTAAAAATAACCTATTTATCCAGGAAGGCCTAAACTCTATAAGATGAATAAAATAAAAGGAATAAAATTGTCCAGTGTCTTTCGTTACAAAAGGTATATTATTCTGCTAGCTGTCTTACATAATATTTGCAACACCAGTTTCACTAGCACAAGGTTACTCTTTTATCTATTCTGTCTTGATTAACTCCATTTCTGTCATTTATTTTGGCCCTCTGCTTCCCATTAGGGAGATCAATCCTAATTTAAATTAGAATAATATGTATTTTCTCTTGCTCCATTCATGTTGATCAGACACTATATTTCCCCTTATTTTATCTCTGACATATTAACCTTAGTCAAAATCACCTTGAGCAAACAATAACAAAGTGGCTGCCACCACGTTTTTCCTTTCCGATGTTGGCAAGGCTCAAAGTTTTAGCCTGTAGCTTTAAACTTTTAAAGAATTGTGTAGTTAAGACCTGGTAGCAAAGGAGGTATGAAAATAATAAGAACTTTGAAAGAAATATGATCTATTTCAGATGCCTTTTCCTCCCTACAGAAGAACACCACGGCAGGTCACCTACTAAACCAACAGGCCAGGCGGGTGGTCAAGTGCTGTGCCAGTAGACTATGAATAGTATCTCTGCATTGAAGAAAAACAGCACTTGGAATTTTATTCTTTTCTGATCACCCAGAAGATATAGCAGCTAGGTAAAAAGCAATTGGCACATCACTAAAGTTCAAAGTTCACCTGAAATTAGTAAGTGACACAGAGGAAGAGCTACCCATATAACTAGCTCAAGTGTAGCATTAGTTTCTGTAGCAGCTTTTATAGTGAAGCTACATGGAAGGAATAAAATAGAATCTTTCAATACCAGCATTAAATGTACTTGTCATAAAACAAAGTGTTTCTCTCTGGATACTGGGACATCTTTCTGAATTACTCCATGGGATGCCAGGGCTTTAAATACAGCCAAGTCATTCTCATAATCCTCCAGACATGTAGGCATACAGTCATAGGTTAGTTTTTCAACTCACAACGCATGCTATGGGCACAAACAGTTTGGCCTCTATTTTTACAGCTCACATTATTCTGTCATGGGTCAGAAAAAGCCCCTGGCTGCAATGGTAAGATTGCAGTTGGTGGCAGGATTGGCAAGTACTGGCAGAGCTTCTTGAGGAACCAGGTGTAACACCAGCTTTTGTAACCCACTGGTCAGCGTGTGTCATGCCTCCGCCTTCTGTGCCCGATGCAGAGAGGATACGGGTTACAGCTTTCCGCTAGAACTGTAGAGACTTGTGCTTTCAGTCCCCTGTTCAATCTCTGGAGTTTGTCAAGATGGCAGCCATCACACTTGTATTATGGCTGGCTCAAGCCAAGGCTACTAGTCCCATACTTTAATGAGCACTTAATTCATTCTCAAATTTACAAGAAAGCAAGGGCTAGATTCTGTGTTTTGCTGGCAAAAGTACTCCAGAGGGATTTCACTAAAGTCAGAATCCACAGTTCCTTCAGGGTCTCTCAAGGAAACCATATCAGAACAATAGTGCCACCATCCATGCATAGGGCAGCGTGCATTCTCTTTTGCACCTGCCCTGGGATGCAGATCCATGGCTTTCCCTTGCCCTCCGCTCTGCTCACAGGCAGCAATCAGCCATAGGGGATTGGGTTCAGGCCAATGAAGGAACAAGAACATTGCTTACTTCAGAGATTAGTAAGTAGCAGAAAGTGTGCTGCTTCTAGCACATATCTGCGAGTGTGTGCGGGGTCTGACTTTAGATCTGTGTATTTGCACATGGGGGTTAGATGAAAAGGGACTTCAACCCTCCCCCCACCAAAAAAATCCCTTTTAAATATACCCTATTCTAATATATTATAAATTCACAACTCCAGTATCAGACTATAAACTGTTGTGAATTGCTGGATATAATAATCAAGTGATTTACGCTGATCAGTAATCTCTTGAATTTCGTTACACAACAGAGACACAGACAGAGAGGAGATGCATTTTATCTTCCAGGTTGCCTCTTACTATATCAGAAGATGTAATGAAATGCAATAACAGCAACTGTATTTTACTCTCCTGAGAGAGTGATGACTTTTGGGAATTGTATAGCATGCACCAGATCTCATGGGACTTTGGCTGAAATCTTGACACACAGTGCATAAACTAGGGCACAACCCAGTGTTCGAAATAGGACGCAGGCCCAATCATTCACACTATCATGTGTTTATGGAGTCAAGATGTCTGCTTACAGCATGCCACTAGCAGTTCGGGCTGAGATTGTCTCTTCATCATCGGTTGTCCAGAGCCCAGCAGAAGGGGGCCTTTGGATGCTACCATAATATAAGTGAATAGTAAGTAATAGACAAACCAAAAAGTTAACTTGTGTCATTACGGTCACTCTTCCAGGAGAAAAACAAAGCAAAAAAAAAAAAACCAACCCCCCCCCCCCAAAAATAAACAAAAACAAAAAAACAAAAAAAAACCCCACAGACTTATTGGCAAATCTCAGCTGACTGGAGTAGTGCCTGGGTACTATGTAAACCACCCTTATATACAATTATGCTTACCCAGGGGAACATGAAGTAAGCATATGACAGCCAAGTCTGTCAGTATGAATGGGCTGGGGCTCTATCCATGTGTCATTTTGTGGCAAGAGGCTGGATGCACATTTGGCAGAAGCACTTCGAAACCAGCAATTAGGATTAGGCAGGTAGGGGGAGATCTCAAAAGTGCTCAACACTGGCCTAGCCTTGCTTCTATTGATGCCAATTGGAAAGCTCTCCACAGCTTTAATGGGAAGACAGTGCTTTTAAAACCCCAATGCTTTCACAGTGGATGATGGTGGCATGCCTCTAGCCAATTCTTCACTAGTGCAGGAAGATGGATGGGACAACCCAGAAACTCCTTTTGACCCTCCTCTTTTCATTCTGTCTTGGCAACCTCAACTACTCCCCCGGTTTCAACGGTGGGTCTATGCTGCTGATTCCCAATTGCACTAAGCTCTTCCCTGGTGTTTACCTTGACCTACCAGCACATGTTAAAACTACATAACTGCTACAACCATGTATACATTAGGATGTTAACACATAGCAAAAGCCAACCTTTTCCCCTGGTGTGCACCCCAGTCCTTTTTCTCCTCCCACCTTCTATTATGCCGTGTCCCACACCTCTCTTGTCTCTCTTAGGCATTTCTAATGTGCCCATCACTTCAGTGTTTAGGCACAACATACTCATCTGCCAAGTGCCTTCTCCCTCCTGTGTCAAATCCCTCCATCAAACCCACTTCCCCAAACAATCCTTGCTACCCTCTCCTCATCTGCAGTATTCCCACTACCAGCTGTCCACAGTCTTCTCTTTGGGATGTTTATCTTTCAAACTTATTTTACTTTTGGGAGAAAGAGTGTGTGCGAGGAACACATTTTAACCTCCGTGTGCAAACCACAATTGTAATTTTGCTACACAATGATTTACAGTAATAATTATTCTAGGCATGTTTTGACTCCATTTTCCATTGCAGGGGACTTTATAATTAGTTGTTAGCCTGGCTCCTTATACAGCATGGGGACACTTGCAAGAGTTGCCACATCACCATTGCCCAAGTTATACTAACACCTACGATGCTTACATTTTTTTTTCATTACAGCCTATAATATTGAATCAAAAATGTGTTCAAGAGATGTGATCTCACTAGAGAGCTGCACATGCTGCGTCCAATCGCTTATCTAATCTATGATAGAACTATTAGATTTTATCTTATCGGTTAGGTAGTGATTGAGAACTGCGGAAGACAGAAGTAATGTCTACCTGTGTTCTCCATCAGTATTTGTTCATTAGAGTTGTACAATGCAGTAGCTCTTATACTGTGTTTAGGGGAAGAAAAAGGGGGGAGCCAGACCAATATGGATTTTGTAAACCCATCAGCAAAGGACAAGATTACAAATCAGTTCGAGGGGAACGTTTCAGTAGGGGTCAGCCACAAGGATTCACAGAAGAGTGATCATGCCTGACAAATTGATAGAAATCAATTTGCACATTGTAAAAGCACAGTAAAGAAAGAATTATGGGGAGGGATTAACATTTGGCACAGGGACAGGGGACTCGGGATATTAGCAAAAGCAAATGTTCTAGAAGACAGAAAATGTAACAAGAAATAACAGAAAGGTCAGTATCAAAGTAGCTTTGGTTTTCTGTGTGTTATGAAATAATATTAAAGTGCTAAGGGGAAGGTTGTCAAATGCCCAAAGGGAAGCTAAGGACATAACTCTTATTGATGTTCAGTGGGAGTTGGGACCTGACCCTCATTTTGTGTTTTTGAAATCACCTCTAAAAGCATAGTTTGGATCTGAAATAAGAGAGAGTAGAAAATAGGGGGAACAAACATGACTCATGCTGCTCAATGTAATGAGGTAATGAGATTAGGGACAAAAAGTTATAAAGGCCACAGCCTACGAGAAAGCAAAACCACAGAATATAAATCAGGAAAAAAGACTTGAAAATGAGCATAGATCATATGGGTGAGATCGCTTTTAAAAGCTGTCTGGCTAAATTCCCTAGACAATTCCCATTAAGTTCAATGGGATTTCTGAGGGTATATCCCCTAGTTGGCTTTGAAAAAAATCTCAGCTTACTTCAATACTCTATGTACTATATTAATATAAGTGAGAAAATAAAAACAAAACATTGGTGTGAACTGCATACAGTGTGACCCTTCAAAACTGCCAGTTCCCTTCAGCCTCGTCTACACTTACAAATTTGCTGGTAGAGCTGTACCACCACAACCCTCCTAGTGCAAGAAGTGCTTTCACCAGTTCTGTGAGTGCAAGAAGCAAAAGCACTTCTACGCTGGTACAACTGCAGCTGCGCTAGAACTTTTGCTGATATAGAACTGCCACCAAAAAACCATCCCTACCTGACACTGCTATACTCACAAAAGCATCTAGTGTAAACCTGGCCTTTGGTAAGACTGTCAGAGGCACAAATAGAGCTAGGCACCCAACTCCCAAGGCCCTTCGCGCCCTTGCCAATCAAACCCTGACCAGGTATACGCAGTTGGACTCTCTCAGCATTTGCAAGCATTCCTTATAGTGAGCCTAGGGAAATGCAAGAGAAAAATACTGCTCACACTGAGGTAATCTCATAAGCGTCTCCTTTGTAAAACTGGAAAGCTTTAAGAGCCACCACAGAATGGTGTAAAGCTTTGGGAAGGTTATTTTGGAAGTGTCATGGGGTAGGTACACGCCACCACGGGGTGTTGGGTCACGTGTGATCCACAAGAAGGGAAAAAAGCAGTACTGCAGCCAGTGAGTTCTCATATTGGTGAACTTTACTATAAATGTGGTAGTAGGGCCTAGTGGTTGGCGTCAATAAGGTCACCTTTCCACTTAAGGCAGCAGGGCCCAATGGCCAGAGTAAATAAAATAGATCACCTCTGTGGGATTGTCTGGCCTGTTGGCCCTTTGGGGGAGTGGGGCTCCACTCAGGGGTGTGTGGCACCCCAGGTAAGGGGACTCAGGCCCTCCCTGCTCCTCTGAATCTCAGCACAGGGCCCTGGCAGTAGTGAGGGTGCTCACTACCAAGTCAGCGGGGATCCTCCTGAAACATGCTGACTGATTCCCCGGTTCACTCACCGGCAAACAGCTTAAGTCCCCTGGACTGCTTCTTACCCTTTCTCCCTCGTCAAACTTCCACGGTTCCTCTGGGGCCCTCAAATGGCCAAGCTCCCACCGGTGTGGTCCCTTTTCAGGGCTCGTCGGGCAGCCTGGAGTCTGTCTGGAACTCTGTGGGCCCATGGTCCTGCAGTTGGGGCCTGTAGCAATGCCCTGGAGAGAGCTCGCAACCTGCATCCTTCCCCTCCAGCAGCCTGCCCAGACGGAGCTGGGCTGCTACCTTTTATATGCTGCCTCCAGGCTGAGCATGCCCAGCAGGGTCGGAGGGGCAGAGCTTCCTCAGCCTGCAAGCAGAGTTAACCCTCTCGGGGCTGGTGTGGGGTAAGTACACCCCACCACAGGAAGGTATTGTCATTAAATAGTCTGTAATTCTGCTCTGGTTGAAGATCAGATTGCAAACATCTTCTTCTATTGCCACATTTCTTGAGGAGTCCTGGAGCTGAGAGTCCTGATACAGTAAGTAAATCATTGTTGTGTATCTGAAATCAGAACTGGGTCCTTTGAACTGAACGTCAGTGAATGTATTGAGGTAAGAAGACTTGCTAACCCTGGAGATGTACAGCAATAAGTGTAGAAGGACAGGTTCTCTGTTATTGCCCTATGGGATCTTGATTTTTGCAAGCCTTCAATTCACAATGGGAGAAGAGAAATGAGTCTATCCCCTTGATGAGTAAAGGGTTGGGATGAGTCACTTGAACTGAAATGATTTCTCATTATCTCAGAGATAAATCAGGAGACTTTGGCAGAGGTCAGCTTCCTTCACTGAAGCGCCTCGCAGTCTGCGGGATCACCATACACTCCGATACTCTTGTCTCATCTCTCTCCCTCCCAGCCCCTAAATAGTACAGGTTTGAACATATTAAAATGGATGGATGGATGGTCAGACGCGTCTTGCCCTCTTCAAGACAGAGGTCTATATGAGCTCACAGAGAACAACAATTTTATTCTGTATCCCCACCTTTCTTTGTGAGAATGAGAAGTTTTCTGTTAACATTGACTACTTCCTCCCCACTCCCTGGTTCTGAGGGAGGTGGCTGAACATCAGCTTTCATTTTTCCAGGGACCCCCTCATTTTTGTTCAGACCTACTTACGAAGGGCTTCGTGCCACAAGCCAGGCTGTGTCAATGCAGTCCCTGGTTCTCCCTCTTGCTCCAGGTGGGAAGCAGCCCTATACCTGGTGCACATGACTTCTGCTTCCACACCAGCTCAGTTACCCTAGCTGATGGCACATTGTGGGCGAGGGTGTGGAATCAAGGTCTGCCCAGTCTTGGCCCCAGACCTATGCAGAAGGGGCAATAGCAGCGCTGCAGCGGCTGCTCTGTCAGTTGCACTGAGATCCCTACTATGGATAGCTCATGCAGAGATGTATGGAGTGACTTAGGCATCTGTGCAGGTGCACAGGCAGGCTCACAATCATGCTCAAAATGAGATTTCATCATCATCAAATGAAATTTGTTCCTTAAGTATAGGAAAGTTAAAAATCCCATTAAAAGCAGTTTATCGTATTAGCATCAAGAAAATGGTTTGCTTTGTCCGCTGCTCAGTAAGGGCCTGAGCCAATGCCTAGCAAAGTCAATGGAAATGCTCCCATTGACTTCAATGGGCAGTGGATCAGGCCCTAATTTAACTGCAAATGAAGTATGTAAAATACAATATTTGGGTAATAAAACCACCCTGCCCGTCAAACAGGGATTTCTGAACAGTCATGTGTAATGACAATGAATAAAATATATGTCTTGTGGAACAGCTGTCTGAATTTATAGTTTCAATTTTCTTATGAGGGAATAAATGAAAACTCTCATCTGGTCAATTACTAATATATAAATGCCTTGTTTCATAATTAATGCTTTCTCTTTTAAGACAGGATCAGATTGAATTGGACAAGACTGCTGTATTTTCCAATGTGCATGTTAGCTACAGTATATAATCGCTTTGTAATCTGATGTGTAACATTAAATTGCACCAGAAGAAGCCTAGAAGAGCTACTGAAAAGAGATTTACTATGATCCTGATTTTCTCGGGGAGGTCTGTGTGCCTTATCTCAAGGGAGCTTATGGAAACTGGAAACTCACTTTGAGAGAGATTGTTTTAAGGAATGCACCAGACTCTTCTGCCTGTAGGGAACATAACAGCAGTAATAATAAGCAGAGATGGAAGGAAAATTGGGGGCAAATAGGAATAAGGAAAAACAGCAGGAACAAAATAAAGATGGCAGTGAGAAAAAAACCCACACGTACTTGGGATTTTTCTCTAATGGATCCAATCAGCCTATGCACAGCACCTGAATTGTGATTGTTCTCCACACAGATCACTGTATGTAGCTAGACGTATCTACGTTTATAGAAGTTTGATTTTGCTAGCCAGCAGCAGACATACTTTTATAGGGTTCATTCATTAACAGTGTACACACACACACACACACACACACACACACAATCACAATCACAATCACTAACTCCCTTACCATGATACACTCAATGTTAGAGCCAGAGCAAACCTTGATCCTCTCTTGGATTCACAACATTTCTTTCCACAACTGGGGACAAATAGGAGAGGTTTCCTACTTTGGCATTGCAGCATTTTGCAGAACTGAATGGCAAGGGTGCTGAACTAGAGGGAAAAAAACAAACAAAAACCACCAGATTGATCCTTTCTGGGCATTTTTGGAACAACAGTCCAAGTTGATTTGCCCCTTGGTTTTTCTTTGGTTTTTGCCAAATCCCCTTCTAACAAAGAACACTTCTGAAATAATGATCTCTCCCAGTCTGTAAGGGCCAGATACACAGAGATATATAGGTACCTAAAGATGCAGACAGGTGTCTACTTGGGTTTTCAAAAGCACCTGAGTTAGATGCCTAGCTCACGTCGACGTTCATTGGGATTCGGTGCTTCTGGAAATCCCCTAGGTGCCTACCTGCAACTTTGGGCACGTATATATTTTTGAAAAACTGGGCCTACGTCTCCTCCTTCTCTTTTCTATCAGACATGGCAAATGGGTCGTTTATTTTTAATCCTTTCTTCCTTGATTTTCGTTTCCCATGTCGGTGGGAGAAGAATTTAGTGGTTGCCATTAGAAGACAGTCATTGTGGGTCTCAGTGTCACTATTTGTACTAATAACTCAACAAAATTAATCGCGATTAAGCGCACTTTTAATCTCACTGTTACACAATAGAACAACAATTGAAATTTATTAAATATTTTGAATGGTTTTCTACATTTTCAAATATATTGATTTCAATTACAACACAGAATACAAAGTGTACAGTGCTCACTTTATATTATTTTTTATTACAAATAATTGCACTGTAAAAACGATAAACAAAATAAATAATATTTTTCAATTCACCTCATACAAGTACTGTAGCGCAATCTCTTTGTCGTGGAACTGCAACTTACAAATGTAGATTTTGTGTGTTACATAACTGCACTCAAAAACAAAATAGTGTAAAACTTTAGCGCCTACAAGTCCACTCAGTCCTACTTCTTGTTCAGACAGTAGCTAAGATAAACAAGTTTGTTTACATTTACGGGAGATAATGTTGCCCACTTCTTATTTACAATGTAACCATAAAGTGAGAACAGGCGTTCACATGGCACTTTTGTAGCCCTCATTCCAAGGTATTTATGTGCCAGATATGCTAAACATTTATTTGTCCCTTCATGCTTCGGGCACCATTCTAGAGGACATGTTTCCATGCTGATGACGTTGGTTAAAAAAATAATGTGTTAATTAAATTTGTGACTGAATTCCTTGGGGGAGAATTGTATGTCTCCAGCTCTATTTTATTTGCATTCTGCCATATATTTCATGTTATAGTAGTCTCGGATGATGACTCAGCACATGTTTGTTTGGAGAACACTTTCTCTGCAGATTTGACAAAACGCAAAGAAGATACCAATGTGAGATTTCCAACAATAGTTACAGCACTCAACCCAAAGTTTAAGAATCAGAAATGTCTTCCAAAATCTGAGAGGGATGAGGTGTAGAGCATGCTTTCAGAAGTCTTAAAAGCGCAACACTCCAATGCGGAAACTACAGAACCCAAACAACCAAAAAAGAAAATCAACCTTCTGCTGGTGGCATCTGACTCAGATGATGAAAATGAACATATGTCAGTCCACACTGCTTTGGATTGTTATCAAGCAGAACCCATCATCAGCATGGACATGTGTCCTCTGGAATAGTGGAAGCATGAAGGGACATATGCATCTGTAAATATCTTGCCATGCTAGCTACAACAGTGCCATGCGAACGCCTGTTCTCAGTTTCAGGTGAACAAGAAGCGGGCAGCATTACCTCCTGCAAATGTAAACAAACTTGTTTATCTTGCATCTGAAGAAGTGAGGTTCTTACCCACGAAAGCTTATGCTCCCAATACTTCTGTTAGTCTTAAAGGTGCCACAGGACCCTCTGTTGCTTTTTACAGATTCAGACTAACCCCTCTGATACTTGTTTATCTGAGCAATTGGCTGAACAAGAAATAGGACTGAGTGGACTTATAGGCTCTAAAGTTTTACATTGTTTTATTTTTGAATTCAGTTATTTTTTTGTATATAATTCTACATTTGTAACTTCAACTTTCATAATAAAGAGATTGCACCACAGTACTTGTATTAGGTGAATTGAAAAATACCATGTCTTTTGCTTTTTTACAGTGCAAATATTTGTACTAAAAAATAAATACGAAGTGAGCACTGTACACATTGTATTCTGTGCTGTAATTGAAATCAATATATTTGAAAATGTAGAAAACATCCCATTTTTAAATAAATGGTATTTTATTATTAGTTTAAGAGTGCAATTAATCACGCGATTAATCACGATTAATTTTTTTAATCGCTTGACAGCCCTACTAGTAACAGCCTTACTCCATTACTTAATAATGGGCTACATTTGCACACATGCTATCTCATTGATCTCTTAGAGCCTCTCATTCCTCCTCAAGGGTCTGATACAACTGTCACCAAGGTCATAGGGAATCTTTGCATTGATTTCAATTGGAATTGGATCAGGCTCTGCAGGAGTAATATTAAAATATCCAACTTACCTGCAATTAGAAAAATATTTCCATGTTCAGAGACCCCTAAACATTGTAAAACCTTGTTCAGTCCCTTACTTACAGAAAGCTGCTTTTGTCTCTCCATCCTCCCCTCTCATTTATTTCTTCCTCAGTCTCTGAGATAAAAGAATTATTTTTTTAAAAATTATTTGCCTATTTTTTATTGGGGGAGGGAGTCTTATTGGGCCAGTCCAGTCTTTGCTCCTCTGCTCTTTTTCTTTTGGCATCTCATATCTGTGAAGAAAAAACACTGAATTCTAAGAAAGCATTTTTTTCAATTTATGCTGCCCTTCTCCACGCCCCTCAAACTCTTCAATAAGCTAGAAAAGAGACTGGAAAGGGTTTGGTCCATGGTTACCCTTTCGCTGCCTTTCAATGCCTCCAAAGATCAAGTCCTGACTCACCATCTTTCCCCTTTTCTCCTGCACAATTCTGACCAAGACCCTGATACAGATACCTCATTTGAACACTGCTTAGTGCAGGGGTGGCCAACCTGTGGCTCTCGAACCACATGCGGCTCTTCAGAAGTTAAAATGTGGCTCCTTGAATAGGCACAGACTCTGGGGCTGGAACTACAGGCGCCAACTTTCCAATGTGCCGCGGGGTGCTCACTGCTCAACCCCTTGCTCTGCCACGGGCTCTCCCCCTGCTCCACCCCTTCCCGCCCCCCTCCCCTGAGCCTGCCATGCCCTCGCTCCTAACACCCTCCCCCGAGCCTCCTGCATGCCACGAAACAGCTGATCGGGAGGTGCGGGGAGGGAGGGAGAGGCACTGATCGGCGGGGCTGCCGGTGGGCAGGAGGAACTGGGAGCGGGGAGCTGATGTGGGGGCTGCTGACGTATTACTATGGCTCTTTGGCAATGTACATTGGTAAATTCTGGCCCCTTCTCAGGCTCAGGATGGCCACCCCTAGCTTAGTGATTTCAGTCTCCTTTGTTCCTGTTCCTTTGGCCGATTTTATTAGGCTATCGCAAACTTGAGAGGAAAACTATACCTTTAGTTTTAAGGCTGATCCAATGGGCCACGCTAAAATCATGGATTCAAATAACTTCAAACATTTGGGAATATGACACTATGTGTGTCCACCTCTGACAATGAAAATCTTCCTACAGTTCTGTGCACGTGGGTTTGCTTCTTTTCTTCTTTACATAAAAAACATCAATAGTCGCAAAGGGAAATGAGTCTTAATGAACTTATGCCAGAACCTTTTAGAGATTACAACCCCCTGCAATGCACACGAATCCACCTCCACCTCAGAGCTCCATTTATTCCATCAATGTAAACAACAGTGACGATTTATAATAATTAAACCTCTTCACCATTTTTCATCACCTCCTAATAAATCATATCATGTATTTTCTTCTCCTAGCAGCAGTAGGATTATGAGGAAGTAAGTGACACATGTGGGATATGAAGCGTGACATTTCCCCGCATGGCAGGCCAGACCAAACAACAACAGCAAAAAAGCAAGTTCTTGGAGCTTGTAAATGATACGTTCCCCTCCTGGAGTATTTATTTGAGCCTGCCGAAAAAGACTTGGCCTTGTTCAGACATCAGCCAATATTCATTACAAAACAAAGGCTTACAAAATACAAATAAAGTATTTGCACCTGCCCTGAATCTTCCAGGGGAGACCATCAGCACAACCCGTCTCCTGACAGGTGTCTCTCCATCTGAGGAGAGGGTGGGGCTTATACATTCCCCATATTTCTCAGCATGACTTGCCCCAGGCTAAGACAAGTAATGTGGTTTCTTTGAAAGACTTCAGAGAAGCCACATGACTAGTCTTAGCCACTCAGTGGTCACACTGGCTCCCCATAACTTCAGCCAGTATCTTGCTCTCTCAATACCAAGAGAACAAGACAGAGTGCAAGATATTGGCTAAAGTTATGGGGAAGGGAGAGCCAGTTTGACCACTGAGAGGAGAGGAAAGTAGTTCCAGCCCACCCTACTGATAGAACTCCATCCTCAGGTCCTAAGACTGGTACCAGCAGCACAGTCTTCTCTATGAATCCCAGACAGCTCCCTGAGATCAGTTCTTCTCCCTCAGTGACCATGTTGCCTGGTCCACAGTATTTTTAAAGGTACACCTAGAATAAGCTAGTTCTTCCCAGGAAAGATTCTCCTCAAAATGTCTTATGGGCCTGTATACTTCTATTACCACTTTGTTAAGCAGGCTCATTCTTGTCCTGCCTTGTCAAAAATGCCCCTTCATGGAGCAGACTGCATACAATCAGTGTTAAGATTGACTCCCTTATTTAACAATACATCAACCTCCTAACTCCCAAGAAGAGATTGGGAGATTCCTCTAGACGTGACAGTCATGCAGAAATCACCATGGTAGAGTATAGTTTACAAGTTAATAACTTTTTACCTGTAGTTCTTCATTGATTCTGGCTGTGGGGTTTATTTCAAGATCTGGTTTATATTGGAAATATCCTGTTCAGTAACTAAAGTGATTTCTTAGAATATAAATAACTTTTCAAAACAGAGACCTTCCTTCCCATTGAAGAACTGGTCTACCAGGCCAACATATAGCACAGTGTTCTTCATTGCAAGGCCCGTGAGCCAGTGGTGGCTCCCATCGACCCGAAGTGCAGCTCCCTAAGTTCTCTCTAAGTTGCACGGCCGCACAGCAGGCTATAAATAGCCGTGCAGCAGCTCTAAAGGGCCACACAGCAGGGACCTGGAGAGGAGAGAGGTAGGGGGTGGGGCGGGAACTGGGGAGGGGAGCAAGCTGGGGCTTGCAGGGCTGCTGTGGGCCTCTCCCCCGGTCCCAGAGCTCCCATGGTGCCTGCCAGCAGGGGGGACAGAGGGCCCCTTCCCCCAGAGCTCCTGCTGCCTATCAGCATGGGAGAGCAAGGCCCCTTCCCCAAAGCTAGCTGCTGCTGGCAGGGAGAGGCCTCTGGCCCTGGCCCCAGCCCCGGAGCATCCTGCCTGGATCCCAAACTCCTCATCTCAGGCCCCCCCAGAGCCCACACCCCCAGCAAGAACCCTCACCCCCCCGCCCACATCCCAACCCTCTGCCCCAGCCCTGATCCCCCTCCTGCACCCCAAGCCCCTCATCCCCAGCTCCACCCTAGAGCCCTCAGCCCCAGCCAGAGCCATCAGCCCTGCACCCTACCCTCTGCTTTACCATCTCCCACACTCTGAACCCTTCAGCCCCACCCCATGTGGCTCTCACATTGAAGGTTTTTTGCCAAAGTGGCCCCCACTTCAAAAATAGTGAAGAGCACTGAAATAGCATGTCTAGGAAAGGTGGGGGAGGTAGTGCAATAACTTGATCTTAATGGATATGTCAGTACTTCCTACATGCAGAGTTGTATTTGAGTTTTACAGTTGTATTCCTGTAGCTGGCAATTCTACCTCCATGAACATATTGTTACGTTCATTGCATACAAACAGAAGTTAGACAAAAACAAAAAATATGCTCCAGTGAAGGTTCCAACCTATCACTACTTTATTTCTTAGAAACAGCAGCATAACTCCCTCCACCTTACTCTAGGCTGGCTCTCTGCAGAACTGACTCTGATTGCATGCCTCCCGATAGAGCTGATTAGCCTGCAAGGACGAGGAAACCACTTACAAATTAAAATGACAGTTTGGAATTTTTAACAATTTCAATACTACCCCATATTACTCCTGGGGGAATTCTCAGCAAAAAATTAAAAATTCTGCACCAAAAAATTAAAAATTCTGTGCACAATATTTTAAAATTCTGCAAATTTGTCAAAATATTGCAATATAAACATGCAGTTTCAATTTTTCCTAATAAAAATAGGTAATTTATTTAAACTACAATAGATAGAAAATGGCAGTGGGGAGCATTGGAGAAAATACCCAAACACCTTGTCTAATAGTAATGTAGCTAGGTTTGACACTTTATTTCTAGTTATTAGTCAACATATATATGCAGCCATATGCTCAGTGTTATATAATAGGCAACTGCAGAGCAAGTGAGGGCTGGTGAATCAAACTCACAATTTATATTGGCTACTGATCATCTCTAGAAAGGTCAGTAGCAAACAGTTCATGTAGCATATTTTGATAGGAAACTTTTTCAGTCCAAATATTTAGACCAGTTCTAATCACCATAAGCATTTATAAGGCCATACTGTCCTTTACAGCACTCTAGCAATGTAAAGAAGCCTTAAAACTTTTACACCTGTTTTATACTCCTGGGAGAATTCACAAAGACAATGGGAACATATATTCTGCTCTGCCTGAGGGGACAGAGCCTGCCCCACCCCTGTCTCCTCAGAAACACCCTGAAGCTCTGCCCCTCCACACCAAGTGTGCCGCAGTAGCGCACAAGAGGTACAAAGTGTCTCTCTCTCACACACACAACTGCCCAGCCCCCTGCCCCATAATTTACATTTCTACCGGCTGCCCGAACCAACCTGCCTATGCTGCCGAGGAGGGGTGCATGACTGCTCATGTAGCTTCCCTTTGCTTCCCCATCAGAAGTAATTTTTCTGCAGGGAAGCAAATAAATCTGTGGGGAACATGAATTCTGCACAGGTGCAGTGATGCAGAATTCCCCCAGAAGTACCACATGTATCACATACAACAATAAAATTAAATGCCCTATCTGTATGTTAAGAAGGCCTATCTTTCCAGATTTAGCTAAACCAGTTCTACTCAGGACTGACTTATAAGCAGGTTCTTTTGCCAAAAATATCCAACCATTGATGCCAGCTGTTCAGCTCTGCCAATGTTTGCACTGTTGGAAACACTGGTATAGACAGGTGGTCTGTGACATTGTTAGCACTGTTGTATAGACCTGACCTGAGCAAAGGTAAACAACAGTTCTTAAAAGAAAGACAGCCACCTGGAGCAGTTCTCACATTAGTGCTCCCAACACTTCTAACACTGGTAGAACTGGACTGTTAGTAGCAGTGGAGGGAGGTTTTTGGCAAAAAGCCTACTTCAAAAAAACCCTTAATGTCTGAGTGTCATATCCTTAAAATGCAGATGGCAGTCACCATGGAAGAGGACAGTTATTAAAAAAGAACTGTTCCTAGGAACTAACAGGAACACAAGCCTACGAAGAGAGTTCAGAATGGAACTTTGTTAATGACCAAAATAGATATAAATTAGGACCAGAGCCTGTATATTATTTCTCTAGCATTCAAAAAATATACTAGGTGCCTATGCCTAAGAAATGGTGTAATTAGACAGGGATGCAGTTTAAATAAATTCTCTCTCTCTCATATATATCTATGGTTGACCCTTTGTGTATTCTCAAAATCTGCCAAGACAGTTTGGTCATGGCTTCCCCAACACTGAATGCGAGATGGGATCCTCCAAGGAGAGTGAGACACAACCAGCATGTGGGCTGAGAGAAGGCAGCATTCATACATGCTCTGGAGAGGTACAGTGTGTTGAACTGTAGGGTTAGCATCCTAGCTCACCCACTCTTTTCATCAGGCAGCAGTGATTCACCTGCTTTTGCTTTTCAGTGTATTTCCTCTGTGAGGCCTTGTGATGATCCATGTCCCTAGAGTCAGGGCAGCGTGGCCTAGAGGCCAGGGTCTATAGAGCCGCCCTTCGGTGCAGGGCAGCGTGGCCTAGCGGCCAGGGTCTATAAAGTTGGGGCACCCATTAAGAGGTGTGGCAACCCCGGTAAGGGGGCCCGGGCCCACCCAACTCCACCGGGCCCCAACCCAGGGCCCTAACAGTGGCGTAGCAGCTTGTCACAGACCAGCGGGAGGGTCCTACCGAAACACACTGAGGTTTCCCGGGCGTGAGGTACCACTCTGTCACCCTCCCTGGGTCACTTCCTACCAGAGTCTGTGCTGGTGTTTCCCATGTGATGTTGGGTTCTCTGTGTTCAGTGGGGCCGGTCATCTCCTGCTGATTTCAGAGGGATTTGGATTAAGGCTGTATTTAGGCATTTATATCATGGAATCATAGAATATCAGGGTTGAAAGGGACCTCAGGTCATCTAATCCAACCCCCTGCTCAAAGCAGGACTAATCCCCAACTAAATCATAGAAGATAAGGGTTGGAAGAGACCTCAGGAGGTCATCTAGTCCAACCCCCTGCTAGAGTGGTCTTTCATTTTTAGAGGTGTTGACCATTTGTATCTCCTACTGGAGTCAATGGGAGTTTTACCCAAGTACTGAGTAAAAACTGAATAAAGGGCCTCAAGAGTTAGCGTTTTGTTTGTCTTGGTTACTTTCCCTGCACTGACAATGCAATGATATATGAAAGCTGCATATAAAAGGTAAACCCCAACCAAAACTTGAATTTTGCAAAAGGCCTCAATCACTACAATGGAGCAAATCAAAACAAATCGGGACATCCCTGAACTTTGGAGTGTTTGAAATTCAGATCCAAATTCTGACGTTTCGGCCTATTGAAAGGCTTGCAATTGGGGAAAAATAAAGCCTACATTATTCGATCATAATAGTCCAAATCAGCACAGTTTACAATAGCGTTACTGCTATGTTTCAGGCCATTACTAACTGGCTGAGAAGCATTTACTTATGAGTGCATCCCTACAGGTTGAGAAATTGGAGCCTGAGCTACATAAATTCAAAGACTTCACAGAGTTTGTCAAGTCCCATATAATTGATTAACTGTAAGCCTCTGTATTTACATACTATTTCCAACAGACAAACGCAGAACCACCAACTACAGAATATGACTTTATGGGGGGTGTATTTTGTCCCATTTTGTGTGGTATACATTATAGCTACTGCTGTGGTTCTGTTATCCTTTGTAATAATCATATTCTAATGTTTCGTGGTGTTTATAATATGCATTCCTCCTCCAGCGAATGAGTTAATTCTGCACTGATATACCCTGTGAGGCGGGATACTATTTTTCTCCACGCCATCCTATCATCATATAAGTTAGAGGTGGCTGGTTGCATGTATGTTGGCAACATTATAAATTATATTATGAAAAAAGCAAGGATACAGACCATCAATCAGGTAAAATAAATGTATGCTCTTTCAGGACACCATAATCTATCTTTATAGCAATGTCATCAAGGGGTTAGCTGATCTGATTCAGGGACATTTTGGGGAGACCAAAAACAAGGAGATTGACACTTGTGAATAGTGACCCTTATTAATACAACTAAAAAACAAGCAGTTTCACTCTCTGACTCTGATACCTCATGCTTTCAAGTTTACTTCTACCCATATCGCTGCTTCCCTCTCCTTGGATACCGGTACTCATTACAGCCCCTCAAAGCATCCATTTGGTTGGTAGTCTACAAAAAGGCAATGGTCTAAGGGTTAATGAAAAGTGACTCTTATTTATAATAAGATAGATACCAGAGCTTGGTTGATGGGCAATGAATCCACTCAGGGTGTGTGAAGTGGACCTATGAACTACCATTTTTTAATAAATAATCTTTAATCTACTGTAGTGGGGATGCTAATTAAAAATCCATTCCTGTCTTTGTTGCAAAACTGACAGTAATTCTGTCTCCAATGGGAACGGCAAGATTAATAGCATCTCAGGTAAACTCAGCAGGGAAATGACATTTTCATTAGTGATTTACTGGGTGTGAAATTTCCACCATGGTGAACTATTCATCAACAATGCAGTTGAGCCTCTCCCCATAAACATCCACATTGCTAATTAACGGTGAAGCTCATGTTATATTTAATGTCCTGAATCCAAGTTACTTGAGCATTCATGGTAGAATTATCTGGGATGCGTCTTTCAGAAAGAAATTAAATAACAAAACCCAATAAACAATTTAGTAAGATGATTCCAGTCAATTACTGCTCAGAAAAAAACCCATCAACTCAGCATGGTCTTTATTGACACGAGGCTATCATCTATACTACCTGTTTCCTTTGAGTTTCCCATTCTCACACTGCCACCAATGTAAATCCATTCACCAGTGCTCGCACTAGTGTAAGCTACTGGCATAAGCATCGATTGACTGCTAGACTTTTCGCCCAGTGTGTCATCTAATCCTGTTCAGAACAGGACTGAGCTACAAGGAGACTGAAATACAGTCATTGGTAGAGTAGTACCTCCATTGTTGTTTCATGGTTAGGGCTGAGTCACTGGTAGTGCAACAGTGGGGAATCTAAAGAAAAAAAATGTTGTTGCGTACATGGTTTATAGCAGTCTGCATGTTATCTATCTCATCTCTCCATTTCCAGACCTGGCTTCTACTTCATGCCTGTGTCTAACTAAAGAAACACACTTGATCTCTATTGCTATTGCATATGTTCCACCTTTATTTCTAGCCAATGTAGATTAAATTTGGGGGGGGGGGGGATTCTGTTCTTATTTAGGCTGTGAACAGACTAGCCTTTTCTTCCCATTCCTTACCTGCAGAGAGTGCTATTTAGACTGGCTGTTGGAGTTTAAACCACTGAGCCATGTAGGAGAAAGAGCCAAAGGTTATTGAAGTTGATGGAAGTCTCACAGCAGATCTATACAACATGATAGTTAAAATGCCAATGGACGCTGATGGCCGGTCTACACCAGCATTCCCCCCTTTGGTATCACTGGAGGAGCTGCACTGGTTAGTTGTGCAGAGGTGGGAAATTGGAAGAAATATGCTAGCGCAGACAATTTCCGTGAGAAGTATGGAATAACTATTAAGATTTCTGGGTTGTGACTGGATGAAATTTGCACTATCCCAGCAGAAAAGGGTGGGAAACCTGGAGAAGATCTGACTAGCTGGGAATTCCCATTGCATAGGTGGAATCTCCAAGTGTCATAGAACCTGTGGAGCCCCCAGAATGGATGGTGTTAGATGAAATGTCTTTATGCTCCAGCTATTTCTAGCTGATGAGAGGCCCTTGGGACCATCAGAAATTGTGAATAAGTTAGAGCAGACCCGAGGCTGTTTTTACTTGTGCTGGGAGCTGAATCAGTTCTTCTCCAGCCCCAGAAATGGGGAGCTGCTAAAGTCATGTAAAGTTGCCGTAACTCCTTACCACTCTACCCAAGTCCTGTACTGAGTGCAGCACTCTTAACCTAACACAAACTTCACCATTAATTAGCCATTAGCCATGCCGATATTTATAGAGAGAGACTACCCTGTATTGTCCATGAATAGTTTTCATTAGGGTGGAAATTTCAGACCCCATAAATTGCTAATGAAAATGTCATTTCTCTGCTGAGTTTACCTGGGATGCTCTGGCTCTGTTTCTTTGCACACTTGCAGGGGTTTCAGTCTGGTGTAACTCTACAGTTGTCAGTTTGTAGGGAAATGAACTCCACCTTTGCACTAGTGGCGAGGAGAATGAGGCCCTGCGTATTAAGATAATTAGGTAATGATTAGGTAATATCATATTATAGTAGGTGTCCTTTTTAGTATTTTATAATCCACGTGTAGACGTCACATAATGTATAAAAAGGAGGTGATCACGATCCCCAAAGAACTTTATGCCTTGTAGTCTTGGAAACAAACTGTTCAAAAATGGTTTTAACGGATCAAATTTTCCATAGTTTTGAATAAATGGAAGAAACTAAAGAAGCCATTGCGGACACAGAAGGAGCAGATTTAATTGAATTGAATCCAGTATCTATCCTGGAATATGACGACGGTGAAAGTAATCTATTCTTTTCATTGCCAGCTTCACGCTGAGTTTTCTCTAACTCTTTTTGAGTTCATTGTTAAAAGAACCTTGGTACATATTACTAACATTATTGTTGCTGACTAAAAGGCTTAGTAATGACATAAACATCACTCAGTATCAAATATCAGATATACAGACAACATATTCCAAAATTTAATAGCGTGTTAAATGATTGCAGAGAAATGTTCTGTGAGCCCAGTGAAGCAGCACCAAAAGCTAATTCAATTCTCAAATGAGTAAAAGTGAGAAACTGGCCTAATAAAATTGATATTGCAAAATATATGCTGGCATACACTGCTGACATGCATGGGAGAGAGAAGGTATTTTTCCCTAGTAATAAATACCTAATTCTCGTGACTAACATGTTTCACCTTGAATCATAACTGCTGTGTATGTAGTTGGAAAGAATGGTGTCTAAAGTCATTTAAAATAGGGGATATCGTGCATTCAAAATACCAGTCAAGGATTCAAAGATATGTATCATTTGATTATAATTCAATGAACATATAAAGCCCAGGCAGGAATTAAAGCCATCTTACTTGCCTGAAACCCATGGAGGGTAACAGCAGAAACATTCCCTGCTCCCCTTATAGAGTCCATAAATAGAGTCTTGGGCAGTGGTGATCCCTTCTAGCCTTAAACTCAATGACTATGGCTCTAGGACACGTTGCTGGCACACAGAGGTGTAATTTTGCACTCGTTTTGCTAAATCTGACCTATCGAATTTTGACTGTATCAGTCCAGTTCCAGTAGTGCATTCCAGGTAGTTTGAGGGACGGACAGACACACACAGTACCACTGATCACTTTATAAACATTTCTATTAACAAGAAATTTTCATTGATGAAATGAGGAAAGTCCCAAATCTATCTGAAATATCAGAGGGGTAGCCATGTTAGTCTGTATCCACAAAAACAACAAGGAGTCTGGTGGCACCTTAAAGACTAACAAATTTATTTGGGCATAAGCTTTCGTGGGTAAAAAACCCATCTGAAGAAGTGGGTTTTTTTACCCATGAAAGCTTATGCCCAAATAAATTTGTTAGTCTTTAAGGTGCCACTGGACTCGTTGTTGTTTTTATCTGAAATATGTTAACTAATCACTTTCAAACTGCTCCTGCCGTTACAATATCCCCCTAGCCTCCTATTTATGCATCTTTCCATTGCCAAAAGGAGCCATGGGGGAGCTTAATCAAACCAGTAGGGATGTCCTTTTCATGGTACCTACCCCTCAATATTACCATATCACAGGATTAGGCGTTACTCTTGATTTAGAACAGAGTGAGAACAGATTTAGGCTTCTTATAGTTTCTAATTTTGATCATCTGAGGCTCCATCATTTAAAGAAACAAATCCCGGGGGGGGGGGGGGGGTTCAGGAGAATCTGATATTCACCCCTAAATAACCTTAATTTTTCAGAGCACAGAGGTCCATTACAGTACAAAGCATTCAAAAATATTTATTTTAACAAAGCAGACACTTATTTATTATGGTCTCAAATCAGCAAACACGTAAGCATGTTCTGTCAGTATGCCCTAATTTCCATCGATTTCAAAGGGACTTAATCACATGTTTACGTGCTTTGCTGAATCACAGCTGGAGCACTGTGCATTCATCTGCAGTTAGTGTTAGTAAACCAGAGTTCTCTTGATTGTGCTATTGACCCATGGTACATTGGAAACATGGCCTGTCACGAGTGTGTCACCACTAGTTATGTTAAAACTCAGTTTATAGACTTTATTAAAAAGTCTAATAGGAGAAGGCATACTACTAGATTTCCCTCGAACAAAACAACTGAAAACAGGAGAGAATTTGAATTTTGGCGAGCCCCTTAATTCCTAATAGTTTTTACTATGTTTGTCCCAAAGTCTGTTTTATAGTACACAGAAGCAGTAGTCAAGAAACACAAAAGCAAGGGAGTGGTAAGGAGGTACTTAATGGTAATTACACCACAGCTGCTTGGTTATCAGGTAACAATACAGATGGTGACATACAAAATTTGTGAGAGCTGGTACAGTGGGTGCATTAAAAGTTCTCTCTCTAGGCCCTCCAACCCTGAAAACACTTATGCAAATGCTTAACTTTACTCATGAGATTAAGTCCATTGACTCACTCTTGTGAGTAATGTTAGCTACATGAGTAAGTGCTTGCACGATCAGGGCCTGCAACCAGAAAGAACTATCAATGCACCCACTGTGATACTCCCTATACTTAAAATGGCAAATACTGTTAGACTCAGGAATATCTCTAGGTCTTGAATTAACTTTAAGTGAACCAATAGTAAACTAGGTTCACCGGGGGAAGGAGACCAAAGCCCTGAGGTAAGTGGGGAAATGGGATCCTGGGAGGAAGCACAAGCAGGAGAGCGCAAGAGGGGAGGACTCCTGTCTCATACTGAGAAAGAGGGATGATCAATGAGTTATCTTAAGTTATCTTAAGTGCCTATACACAAATGCAAGAAGCCTGGGAAACAAGCAGGGAGAACTGGAAGTCCTGACACAGTCAGGGAACTATGATGCAATTGGAATAACAGAGACTTGGTGGGATAACTCACATGACTAGAGTACTATCATGGATGGATATAAACTGTTCAGGAAGGACAGGCAGGGCAGAAAAGGTGGGGGAGTTGCATTGTATGTAAGAGAGGAGTACGACTGCTCAGAGCTCCGGTATGAAACTGCAGAAAAACCTGAGAATCTCTGGATAAAGTTGAGAAGTGTGAGCAACAAGGGTGATGTCGTGGTTGGAGTCTGCTATAGGCCACCAGACCAGGGGGATGAGGTGGACGAGGCTTTCTTCTGGCAACTAGCAGAAGTTGCTAGATCGCAGGCCCTGGTTCTCATGGGAGACTTTAATCTGCTGGGAGAGCAATACAGCGGTGCACAGACAATCCAGGAAGTTTTTGGAAAGTGTAGGGGACAATTTCCTGGTGCAAGTGCTGGAGGAACCAACTAGGGGCAGAGCTTTTCTTGACCTGCTGCTCACAAACAGGGAAGAATTAGTAGGGGAAGCAAAAGTGGATGGGAATCTGGGAGGCAGTGACCATGAGATGGTCGAGTTCAGGATCCTGACACAAGGAAGAAAGGAGAGCAGCAGAATACAGACCCTGGACTTCAGAAAAGCAGACTTTGACTCCCTCAGGGAACAGATAGGCAGGATCCCCTGGGAGAATAACATGAAGGGCAAAGGGGTCCAGGAGAGCTGGCTGTATTTTAAAGAATCCTTATTGCGGTTGCAGGAACAAACCATCCCGATGTGTAGAAAGAATAGTAAATATGGCAGGCGACCAGCTTGGCTAAACAGTGAAATCCTTGCTGATCTTAAATGCAAAAAAGAAGCTTACAAGAAGTGGAAGATTGGACAAATGACCAGGGAGGAGTATAAAAATATTGCTCAGGCATGCAGGAGCGAAATCAGGAAGGCCAAATCACACTTGGAGTTGCAGCTAGCAAGAGATGTTAAGAGTAACAAGAAAGGTTTCTTCAGGTATGTTAGCAACAAGAAGAAAGTCAAGGAAAGTGTGGGCCCCTTACTGAATGAGGGAGGCAACCTAGTGACCGAGGATGTGGAAAAAGCTAATGTACTCAATGATTTTTTTGCCTCTGTCTTCATAAACAAGGTCAGCTCCCAGACTGCTGCACAGGGCAGCACAATATGGGGAGAAGGTGACCAGCCCTCTGTGGAGAAAGAAGTGGTTCGGGACTATTTAGAAAAACTGGACGTGCACAAGTCCATGGGGCCGGATGCGCTGCATCCGAGGGTGCTAAAGGAGTTGGCGGATGAGATTGCAGAGCCATTAGCCATTATTTTTGAAAACTCATGGCGATCGGGGGAGGTCCCAGATGACTGGAAAAAGGCTAATGTAGTGCCCATCTTTAAAAAAGGGAAGAAGGAGGATCCGGGGAACTACAGGCCAGTCAGCCTCACCTCAGTCCCTGGAAAAATCATGGAGCAGGTCCTCAAGGAATCAATTATGAAACACTTAGAGGAGAGGAAAGTGATCAGGAACAGTCAGCATGGATTCACCAAGGGGAAGTCATGCCTGACTAACCTAATTGCCTTCTATGATGAGATAACTGGCTCTGTGGATGAGGGGAAAGCAGTGAATGTGTTATTCCTTGACTTTAGTAAAGCTTTTGATACGGTCTCCCATAGTATTCTTGCCGCCAAGTTAAAGAAGTATGGGCTGGATGAATGGACTGTAAGGTGGATAGAAAGCTGGCTAAATCGTCGGGCTCAACGGGTAGTGATCAATGGCTCCATGTCTAGTTGGCAGCCGGTTTCAAGAGGAGTGCCCCAAGGGTCGGTCCTGGGGCCGGTTTTAATATCTTTATTAATGATCTGGAGGATGGTGTGGACTGCACTCTCAGCAAGTTTGCAGAACACACTAAACTAGGAGGCGAGGTAGATACACTAGAGGGTAGGGATTGGATACAGAGGGACCTAGACAAATTAGAGGATTGGGCCAAAAAAAACCTGATGAGGTGCAACAAGGACAAGTGCAGAGTCCTGCACTTAGGACGGAAGAATACCATGCACTGCTACAGACTAGGGACCGAATGGCTAGGTAGCAGTTCTGCAGAAAAAACCTAGGGGTCACAGTGGACGAGAAGCTGGATATGAGTCAACAGTGTGCTCTTGTTGCCAAGAAGGCTAACGGCATTTGGGGCTGTATAAGTAGGGGCATTGCCAGCAGATCGAGGAACGTGATCGTTCCCCTTTATTCAACATTGGTGAGGCCTCATCTGGAATACTGTGTCCAGTTTTGGGCCCCACACTACAAGAAGGATGTGGAAAAATTGGAAAGAGTCCAGCGGAGGGAAACAAAAATGATTAGGGGTCTGGAGCACATGACTTATGAGGAGAGGCTGAGGGAACTGGGATTGTTTAGTCTCCAGAAGAGAAGAATGAGGGGGGATTTGATAGCAGCCTTCAACTACCTGAAGGGGGGTTCCAAAGAGGATGGAGCTCGGCTGTTCTCAGTGGTGGCAGATGACAGAACAAGGAGCAATGGTCTCAAGTTGCAGTGGGGGAGGTCTAGGTTGGATATTAGGAAACACTATTTCACTAGGAGGGTGGTGAAGCACTGGAATATGTTACCTAGGGAGGTGGTGGAGTCTCCTTCCTTGGAAGTTTTTAAGGCCCGGCTTGACAAAACCCTGGCTGGGATGATTTAGTTGGGAATTGGTCCTGCTTTGAGCAGGGGGTTGGACTAGATGACCTCTTGAGGTCCCTTCCAACCCTGATATTCTATGATTCTATATCTTCCTAAGGCTCAATTCTTGTTTTTCTCTCCTGGCTTTTTGGGGAAGTGATATATGGTATTTTGGATCTGAAGTTATTTTTTTCTTATTATTTTGGATTTGGAATGGTGCTTAGGGTTAAGTAACATGTAATTGGAATGATGGAGGGAAGTAATAGAAGTTTTAATAAAAACCACCCCAAAAGGATATGAACATAAATCTTGTTATGAACAAGGAAATACAGTTTGTTTGAACTTTATTGCTTTTATACTCTTTTTATTAATATTTTCTTTTACAATGCCCAGTATGTTTAATGCATTGTATAAGCTATGGAATTTACAGAGGTATTATATATTGGCTACAGGAGGGCTGCTCCAGTGTTTCCTGACAGCAATGGAAACAGAGTATTACACATTATTTTAAAAAGGGGGTATAACAGCTATAAAGTTCCATAAAAATGTTCTCCCTAGTTTATGAAGAGAGAGGTACTCTGAGCATTCAACATCTTATGTAAATTAGATGTCGTGCTCTGTTACCGTAAATTACTGTATGCCCACAGCCATGCTATTTTATGCTTTTACTCCCATCAGACCTCCAACCTGCAACTACATCCTGGGAAGAACTCTATTTCAAATTCTGCCTGAGAATTCTTCTGCTGGACCATCCACTGCTACACCATTCCAGCATGTTGGGCCTGCTCCATGAGCAGAAGCAAGGGTTGGAGCTCTGCTTCCTCACTCATCCCTATCCCTTTTGAGATAGATTGCAAGCCCCAAAAGTGCAGCACCCCCCGCAACCCTTGGGTATAGGTACTGCAACTGTGACTGGATCATATGCAGCTGAATGCAAGGTGAGGAGAATCTCTTCATACTCCCGAGTTTCCTAATCAGGGTTGCACTAGATCAGTATTAGTAGTTCAATAGGAGTCTTGAAATGAAGGAACATCAAAGTGCTACAGAAAATGGGGTTAGAGTAGGTGCCACACTCTTTCTTTTCCAACAGTACTGAAACAATGACTAAGCATGGTACTAGAGATGGGCCTGAACAGAAAGACCAGCTCTAAACACCCACTCCAAATATGGGGAAGCTCTGATTCTAATCCATATCCTAAACCCATCACTCAAACCCATTTTATTAATGATTGCTCAGTATACTTCAATCATTCCGCACTTCTCTCCAAATACGTATTTTTGCAGCACCAGATCTGTGGCTTAGTTTGTGCACCTTGTGCCACATATGACAATATCCTAGTTAAGTTAAGTTTAAGTATTTTAAAAGTTCACTGTATTCAAAATACAAAGGTTTGTGTGTTATTGTATGTAACTTCTTTAAGAAGAAGCCATGGCTAATATAAACCCTAGGATGGGTTATGTACTTCAAAGGACTGTTTGAAACCACGTGCTGGACAAAGTAGGGGGATTCCTAGAAAATACTTGGGAGGAGGGGAATACAAATAACCCACCTCCATATCCCGTTGAAGCTGTGCCTTGAACAGAAACCTATTGTCTGGCTGATTAGCTAGTCACGGTTACGTCGAAGACCCAAAGAGGATAAAGGAGGGGTCTCATAGTTATGAGCATGCTGGCTCTCAGCTGAGGCTGTGATGAATTTGTGACCACATAAAAAACCCTTGGATTTTGGAGGACTAATCGCCAAACAGGTCTCTTGTTGGAGTAAAGGGGTGATCTCTGGTAAACCTATGAGCATGGGTGTAGGTTCTTTTATTGTTTTCTTATACTGTCTCTGTAATGCTTCCACCTTAAGAATAAATGTGGCTGCGTGTTATAAAGGGCTGTGTGTTAACGTATAACCATGACAATTACATGGTGTACCATCACTGCAGGGAAGGCAAAAAAAGCCTGCTTAGGCAGTCTGTCTTTTGCTGGGGATATCACAGGATAGTGAGGAAACCAAGCAGCCAGGAAATACCCCAGTTAGAGGGACGAGAGATGCATGTCTCCACTCAAGAGAGGCAATAGCTGAGGAACCTGGAGCCTAGAGTGGGTGCCCTTGCTGGAGCATAGAGGGGGAATACAGGTGCAGTTGCCCTAAATTGTGACACCTAAATAGAGTGGATGTTCTTAGAAAAGTAACGGAAAAGAAAGTAGATTTTAAGCTACATATTTTCTTACCATTCTTATTGCCTTTCTGTACAATGAATACACGGAGGAGATGATGAAGTGACCTCAGAAAATGTTTTTTTGGGGTAGTGTTATTGTTATGAATCAAATAGTTCTACAGTACTGATCTACTCCAGGAATTATTAAACATGATCTCATATCGGAACAGAGTGCACACATTTATTTTTCCTCAAACGTATTACAGGCTGCAAAAACTCATTTTCAACAAATATACCTGGTCATGATTTCTGCACTAAAGAAATAAGAGCTCCTAAAGTTATCTATGGAAGTCAGTGAGGCAATAATGTTTTGATATATTGGTGTGCATTTTGTCTTAATGACTCCTTATTGAAGATTAATTTTCTTCTGCTCAAAAGCAATGCCATTGAAATGGATAGATTCCTAGTTAAAATAAAAAAGCTCATACACACAGCTGCTTTCATGTAATATATTCAGCTTATTTCAAACAGAAGCAGGTTCTAATACCACTTGATAATATATATATATTGGTTTTAAAAAGAAATTATATTTGTTAAGTATAACCCTGAATGGAGACCACTTATGGAGAGATTGTTTTTAGGACAAATGGGTACATAAACAGCTCCAATCTTTGCTAATTAGAGAACTGAACTGAATGACTCCAGTGGGGTAACGAGATATATTAATCTCTGCCTTTGGGAAGAAAATACCACTCTGATAATCTAGTGATTGCTTGGGTTGTGGGGAATCCATGCATTATGTCTGGGGCCTGTGAGTAGGGGCTAAGCCAAATGCCAAAGCTATACAAAGACAGCATCATACTTTTCTATTCTTATATAATATCAAAGTATTTTGCAAACATTAATAGATTTATCTTCAGGAAGTATATTAATAGCCCCCTTATCCTCAAATTCTGTGACAGGAAACTGAGGCACAGACAAAATAAGTGACTTCCCAAAATTTACATAGGATGCCTGTGGCAGAGGTAGGAATTGAATCTAGATCGCCACAATCCCAATTCTGTTCTTTAACTATAAACATCCTTCCCCTGAGTACTGGATTGTAATACTTAGTCATGATTATCTCAGTGTGTCAATTCTTGCAATTTTATCCTAAATCTCATGATATTTGGGGTTTTTCTGATTACTCCAGGTCCTGGAATCATGTGATTATGTGACAATGAAAGGAAGTTTCACAGTTGTGGAGAAAAGCCTGAAAAAACAGCCTTAAAAGCCTTAAAAGCTCAAAACTAGCAGGGAATTAAAAATAAATATTTTTAAATCTCCTGATTTTAAGCTAATCTCATGATTTTTGAATGCTTGGAGTTAACAATACCAATAATCCAAGAAAATACCATTATATTAATTGACAGAGGATAATTAGACAAATAGAAAACTGGCCCACATGAGAATATACCTCCTGAGGCAAAAACAACAGGCTAAAAGGTAGAATGATGCAGCAAGCAGCAGCCAGTTCAAAATGGCCACTTCAGACCTGCAGCTCTTTGTCTCTGCCAGATTTAAAGGGTCAGATTCAGAAAGCATCCAGGGAAAAAAGCTCCTCTAAGAGGGCACACCTGCACTAGAAAGGAGCACTAGACAATGGCAAAAGAAGGCTACTTCTGTTTGTTGTAAACCACCACACCACCAGTAGATGCACAAGTATGCATTTGCACTTGAAAACATTGCTTTATTGTCTCTTCTAATCCTTTCCCAAAGCTGTACGGGGACTGTTCATTAGTGATATACACCACTTATTAATCATGCTAATTTATACCACTCCCGCTGAAAGCTGATTTATGTGGTCACAACAGTTCATTTTAAGAAATTAAGTTTGAGACTCAAGTTACAGGTAGTTTGCTACATGTCTTATTATAAACATTAATATGCCAACTGTAGCCTGTAGTGACAGATCTGCTGGAGTTCCAGATGTCACTCCTGCACACTGACACATTTACTACTCATCCACCCACTCAATCAATTGTTCTCCCTTAGTTACTGACATCTTGGCATTGGCAGTGAGACCCAGTAATTACCCAAACATAACATTATCCCCCCCCCCCCCCCCCAGTGTCAGTAATATTACAGTATTTCCGCATCAGTTACTCTCACAATGTCGTAACATCTCCATCACCCACCCACCTTTTTTTATTTTGGGACTTTTGAACAAAGTTGATTCACATATTAAGTACTTTTATATTTTTTAAAGTCTACCGTAGTGCTTGGAAATAGGGAATGACAATTTTGGAGCAAGTATTTGGATTTCCAGTACTAGCTTGCTGAAAATATATATAAATACTATATGACTACTGGAACAGAGTTAGAGCTGAGCACATTATTATTAACAGTCACTTATTTGACACGTAGCCATGTTTTGTGTGTGTGCGCACACACACACTTCCTCAATCTGTAGATTGATTGGTAACAATTTGCTACGGGTTTTGAAAATTCACACTGTATTGGTCAGCTGTGATTTGTGACATAAGCCCCATTGTACTGTTTCTATTCCTTGGATTGGTCTTTTAATCAGGATTCTAGTGTGAAAACTCATATAAGCAAGCTTAAAATTCACTTTCCAAGAGCAGTCATGTAGGTTTGGAGTTATTTTTCAATAGTTGCTTATTTATTAAAAAAAGCATTTTTATCACATTGTGAGACTCAAATCTTTTCCTGTCTTCACCTTCATCAGTCCATGCTTTCATTTTCAGAGTCCATCCTTTCACTTTTGGGGAGCAACTCCACGGCCAGCTATTTGCCATTGGACACTTTGCCTTGGGGTAAGAGAGTGGCTCATGCATGCCACTTTAAGTCCTTGGAGACGGATTCTTCATATTTATAAGGTGTCTTCCATGAGAAGATTTCAAAGTACTTTACTAATAGTCACTTTACCCTCACAGCTCCCCTACAAAGTAGGTACATATTGTCCACATTTAACAGACAAGGAATCTGAGGCATGGAGTGTTTAAGTGACTTGGTTTACAAAGGAGGGCTGTGGAAGAGCCAGGAAGAGAATTTAGGGGCTAGATTTTGGTCTTGTTCATACCAGTATAAATCCAGAGTAGGAGTACAGACATTATCTTGAATAAACACCAGTGTACGTGAAACCAGAATCTGGTCATAAGTCTCTTCATTCTCAGTCCTGTGCTATAGCTTTCCTACACAGCTGCTCATGGTGTCTCAAGGATCCTCACAGTAATATTGCCATAATGTTCTTGTGTTCATCTTCTCTGCAATGCACCTGATCTCTAGCTAAACAGACAGCAGAATTCACAAAGGATGGAGGAAGTGTGCAGGAAAAAGGCACTTTGTTCAAAGCACTTGTCTTTTAAAGCTGATCATATCTCCACTCATCTGCTTTGTTATTGTATCCTCCAGTTCACTCTATCTATAGTTGCTAAGACTTATTTTATACTATGAACTTTGCATTTACTAACCTTTGAGTGAAACAGTTCTCCTCAAATGCCTTGACTTTTTTATACTCCTGATTATTAAATCCTTCACTGGTAGGAAAATTTTACAATTGTTCCTTTCCCCCAGAACTTTGAATACTTCTGTGAAGTCACCTCAGAACCTCTTCCTCAACCTCTTAGTACAAGCTCACTGTTTTAAGACTCTCTGTGGTACAATTGCATCCTGTATGGATTATTTGATGTGATCCATTCTACAAAATTAAACAGTACACTCAGGATGAGTTTGGACCACCACAGACCCTCAAACCAGCTACAAGATCATGTCTAGATTTGGTTGGTATTCTGTCCCACTGCTGATGAATAGTATTTACCAGTTTCCCATTCCAGAAATGATGGTGAATTTGTGAAACCTAATGAATTTCCAAATATTTTCAAACAATTCCCCAGATTTCATTTGTTTTTGCACCCCTCTCTTCCCCCCTCCCATTGTGTGTATGAGAGAGAGAGAGGAGAGCAACAGAGAGAAATATTTAGTTTAATTGGAATTTCACAACCATTGCAATAGTTCCCAGAAAACTATCTTCTGCTCTCCTGCTACTGAGGCGGGATCTTAGTCCCATGAGCTCTCTCTCTTCCTTAAAGCCAGAAGCCATTTAACAAATCAGTCATTTCTTTATGTCAGCCTGTCTCCAATGCATTCCCTACTATAATTTTTAGTGAAACAATTGTCTCTTTCTTTCTTGGCAAACATATTTGAAGTATCCTTTAGTGTTAGTTGAAATACTGTTGGCAATTTGATCTTAAGCATTTCCTTTGGTACCTTTAATTAGCTCTTTAACTTACTTTTATGACTCACAATCTTCTTTACCAGATATTGTACTCCATATTTTTAAAGACCTTCTGCTTATAGTCATCTCTACACCACCACGGACCCACAGTACCCTGTCCTCTCCTTTTCCTTCCTTAGATTTTACTAGGAAATGTTTCAATTGCTGTTCACTCAACTATTTCTTAAATATTTCCCAATTTCTCATGTATTTAAAAGGGTCCAATCAAAATTCCTTAAAGTATTTTGTGTGTCCCACTAGTTAGGCTTCCTAAAGAAAGAAAGAAAAAAGAAAAACAAAACAAAAAACCACCTTCAATAAAACCTCCTGTTATGACTATTGAATATTTAATACTGAATAAAATTTAGAAACCACTTTTTGCTGTCCCTAACCTTTTTTAATCACACCTGGCTGCTTTTCTAAGATTCAGTGCACAAGTTTCCATGGCTGTGATTCACTAAAGCTCTTTTGCATGTGTTTAAGTCCACCTCTATTCAGCACAGCAGTTAAGCACATGCCTAACTTTAAAGGTGTTCTTAAGTCACATTGACGTCCAAGGGACTTAAGTATATTCTTAAAATCAGCACTTTGCTGTGCTGCATTGGCGTGGATGGTTTAATGGGGTTCTATAAAAACTATAGTTTCAGGAAATATTTATTTGTCAGCACACGTACTAAGAGCCAGATTTTTAAAGGTATTTGGGATCCTAAAGATACAGATGTGCACCTAGTGGGCACCTAACTCCTATTGAAGTCAATGGGAGTTAGGAATCCAGGGGTTTTTGCAAAATTCATTGAGGCACCTACTAGGACAGTTTGCATATGGACTCTTAGAAGCAGGATTCTTCCAGTTTCCTGTAGCCTATTGCAGTGTTCCTTCAAGGGTCACTGATGCAGACTGTCTCTTTCTCAACTGCTCATGCATAAGTGATCTGCTGGAAGAGTAGTGCAGTAGCTAGGACAACAAAGAGAGCAAATACACCGTGCCATTTGCTGAAGGAATGACTCGATAGTCCAGTGGACCCACTGATTATTTGTACACCTCTACCCTGATATAACGCGACCCGATATAACACAAATTCGGATATAACACGGTAAAGCAGCGCTCTGGGGGGGCGGATCAAAGCAAGTTCACTATAACGCGGTTAGATTTTTTGGCTCCCGAGGACAGCGTTATATTGGGGTAGAGGTGTACTTAAAATTTGCTGTACTTAAAATGTTGCTGTTAATTTGGGTGTCTTTTGCTAGTTGCTCTTCACAATCTTTTTTAACCTTCCTAATTATTCTTTTCCACTTGACTTGCCAGAGTTTAAGCTCCTTTCTATTTTTCTCAGTGCGATTTGACTTCCAATTTTTGAAGGATTTAGAGTCTAGTGGTTAGGGCACTAGTCTGGGACTTGGGAGAACAAGGTTCAGTTCCTGCTTCTGCTACAGATTTTGGGCCAGTCACAGTCTCTCTGTACTGCAGTTCCCCATTTGTAAACTGGGGGATAACACTGGGGTATTCTAGGGATAAATACATTAAAGAGTGTGAGGTGCACAGACACTAGGATACTGGGAGCCATTAGAGTACCACAACCACACATGAAGAGGGGAAAATGCTGAATACAACACCATGTACATTACAGGGTGAAAAACATCACTTTGAAGGGTTATATGTGTCATGTCTGAAGGACTAAGAAGATTAAAATAAAAAAAATGGAGATTAGAAAAGGGAAGAAGAAAGATGTAGTGAAATCCTATCTCCTCCCCCCCCACTCCACCGCACCCCACCCCACTCCACTCCATGAAGTCATTAGGAGTTTTGCCATTGACTTGACTGATGTCAGGATTTCATCTTTCATACATATTGGGATCATGTGTCCCACCACCAAAAGTAGAACAGTTAGGTACTGCAACGTTGTGAATCAGAATAAGTATACATCTAAGTACTTTTCGTAAGTGAAGTAATTTTTTTTTTTTAATGAAGATAGGAAGACATCGTCTGGAACATGCCCAGATTTGACAATGGCTAGTCTGTTTTGAAGTGGAATAAATTCAGATTATTATCCCAAGTTCCATATATTACATTGATTTTATAATTGATTAGATTCACTGGGTCAGTTTCTGGGAAGCTGTAAGACATAAATTTTTAAATGATTTGTCACACTGGACAGCTGCTGCTTACAGCCTCAAATTTTCCAATAGAGGATGGCAGTGAACAATGTCTTTGCTATTGTGATCATTCACTTCCACCCTTTGGGCTGCAATCCAAAGTTTCTATTTCATTCCCCCCCCCCACACACACACACGCACCTAATAAGTCACAATTGGGAAGAAAGTGTTTAGATTTCAACTACAGTGTCTTAGTTGACTTAATTATATGCAAAAATATTGAGAGGTACAGTCAGGGGTGAAAGTGAGCCAGTAAGAACCTGCACCGGCCCATACCCTGCCCCTTTTGCCTTTAGGGTCCATACCAGCAGGGCCACCGACCCGGGGGGTGGGGAGAGGGAGAGAGAAGGGGCAGCAACATTAAAGTGCTGCTGTGGCAGTGCTTTAAGGACGGTCCTTTGCTGCAAAGGACCCTGCAGTGCTTTAATGTCCCTGCCCCTTTTGCCCCCCCTCGGCCACCAATGCGCGGGGGAGGGGGCAAAGGGAGCAGCTGCCCCAGGCCCTTTAAATATTGGAGCCCCAGGTGGCGCGGGCCAGGCGGCCTAGAAGGGCTGGCTGGGGGATGCTGACCCCCAGCCCCGCCCCTTCCGCCCAAGGCCCTGCCCCTTCAGGGGCAAGCTCCCGGTAAGTGTCCTGAGTTACTTTCACCCCTGGGTCAAAGCTTTTGAAACTGATCCATTAAGTGCTTCACATACACAATACTAAGGGAACTCCTTTTCTTTCTTTTTTTTTTTTTTTTGGATGCAGGATGCTCGATGGAAGACACAACCTCAATTGTACACTCACTATTTCTAATACTTTGTAAGTCTGAGCCCTGATCTTTAAGGACCATGGTCCCGGTCCAAAGTCCATGGAAGTCACTGGGAGTCTGTTCATTGACTAGGGGATTTTGGAGCAAGCCCCATAGTATTAAGTATTTGCAACATCATGACTTTACATAGCAGTGTCTTTCATCGTAAGCTCTGAAAGCATTTTATTGATGAATGTTTATAATCTTTCCATTTTACAAATGGAGAAATCGAGGCAAAGAGACTGAGTTAGTAGCAGGATTCTGGAATGGAATTCAGATATCCTGGATTTCAGTCTCTTGCTGTTTCAAAAAACAGTATGGCAAGGCACACTAGGGAACTCAATGTACAACAACAGGGTCCACCCTGAGCAGAATGCTGGAACACCATGGATTTATACCCCAGCTTGCCACACAGGAAGTACTGGTGTAGGCATACCCTTAGAAATGATAGTTTGCTCTGCTGTCCTGGCTGTGTATAAATCTAGCTTTTTGCGGTGCACGAAGAACTAGGATTCACCATGGTAAAACTCCTTCCTTGGGATGATGGACAAAATTCTGCACTATCGTGTGTCTTCTAATAATACTAGTAATCTACAACATTGTATTATATAACTTTATTCATCCCTCGGTCTCAAATGTATACACAATACCCATTTTACAGATGGGGAAGACAAACTACAGAGAGATGAAACAACTTGCCCAAGGTCACTCAGCAGGTCAGTGGAAGAACTGGGTTTAGAATCCAGATTTCCAGTATAGTCTCCTATCCACTGGACCAAACTGTTTCCCATGGAAATCTAAGGCATTGACTGAGGTGTAAGTGTACAATTTAGTCCCAAATATGCAACAATGATTTATTTTCACATGTATCGCACAGCACTTGATTACCAGAGGAGTGTGTTTAACACAGCCTTACCTGCTGGGAATGTGCTATTTCCAGCATGACTTGACAACCACTGCCTGACAAGAGGAATGGAAGCATGGCTGGGCCATGTAGGGGAAAGGGACTGAGAAAAAATGAACTGGAGAATAATCAGCAGGAAAAATACTGTAGAAAGGTAAGATAGGGTGAAAGAAGAGCACCCTACAAGCAAAGCCTTTAAAATTCCTTGTGATTCCAGGGACAGAGACTTCAATATGTAGTTGCAGGGTATTGCAAGGAATTGTTATTGCCACATACTGGTGAGAATATAGAATTGAATATTATTAATCTTAGACTCACATAGACCCAGACTGGATAATAATTTAACCAAGCAGAGGCAGAGAAAAGTTGCCTCCATGCCTGTCTCTAGGAAGCCTTACTGTATGTGGAAAAAACAGCAGACTGGGGTGTTTCCTTAGACCCCCACATGATCAAAAGGAGACACACTCTCCAAGCTACTAATAATTAAAAAAAAACTTTATAATTTTTTTAACATTTCTGCTACCAAACAAATGACTTGTTCTTTACTAGTCACTATTTAATTGGCACTTACTTAGCAATGATTAATTATTGGTTAAACACCCACCCCACCCTCAATTTATTTACTGAGATGTATTTAAAATCCATATGTATTTTATTAACATTTGTATCGTGACAATGCCTGGGTTAGGGCCCCCTCATACATTATATGGATTATAGTGAAAAACAGTCCTTGCTCCAAAGAGCTTACAATTTAAATCCCTGATCCTGCAAACACTTTCTAATGTCCTACCTTCACATGGGAGTAGTTTCATTGGCTACTATTGATTATTCTAACTAATCACACACACAAATGTTTGCAAGATTAGGGGCCTTCAGATCTGAAGAGACAACTGGCAGCTACAACAATTGGTAGAGGGAGCACAGGGCAACAGTGAGGTGATTGTGCTTAGTGTAATGGCTGCGTGGCCATTGTTGAATGTGTTATAGGTACCATGGCAGAGATGAGCTATGAGGAGCAATCTGAAGGAGGACAATGTCGTTGCTTTTTTTAAGGAGAGCATCTCCTATGCATAGGAGGTGGCAGAGGAAAAAGTAGGAACGCGTTTGATGGATACAGAACTAGTACTTTAATTTCTTGGGAATTTTTAAATTACCTGATACATAGCACAAGAATTTATAAATGAAGGGACATTTAATGATTTTCCAATGAGGATTAGAGCAGGAGCCCAAACTAGAATACTGGATCCAAATCCAACCTTCATAGCTCAGGCCCATATCTAACAAAGATGTCCTGAAATGGGCGCCAGAGCCTCTTCCTTACTTCTTCTAGCTGAGTTTCTATGTTGAACAAACACACTGAGGAAAGTGGGAGGGGGAAGCCACAGAGACGCAGCAGTACTGCTGAAGGTGAATGCAATCACCCTCCAGCCACACTGTTTGTAGTTTATATAGCATTATGAATGGGGTAGGATTCTTTGGCCACATCATCCATCACTAAAACACAGTAGAGAGGGGGGAAGCTGGAAAACAAAGTCATCCTTTTTCATCTAAACAACGTTACAGATTGTAGTTTTCCTCAATAACATGTCAGTATTTTACTTTTAAAGGGAGGCTTAGCTGTTGTGGGTAAAACAAATGTTGCAAGCCATAAAAGTTTTAAAAGGCTACAAAGAATTGTTTCATTTTGGAGAGGCCACACAAACTGAAAGCTCGGAGCAACAGAAGTGCACTTTCAATTGCATCAAGTTGATGGCAGGTGGAAGAATTGGCCGAATTCTTCTCTGATATAAAGTATATTGTTCAATAAACTGTAACTTACTTTCCTGGTATTGCAGTTACCTGCTTTCAGTTTTCTTCTCATTTATTCAGTTATATTTTTTGTTGCACTATTTGAGGTATTCCCATTTTTCAAGGGAGTGAGAAGCTTTCAGAAGGCCTGTAAGAGATGAATTCCTGTCACTGTACTCAAGAGTTTCTAGCTCCTATTCCTGGTCTCAGGCAATTAGACCACACCCCTCTTTCTTACCTGTCTCTCTTTAGTTACATGATATGATTAGAGGATAGAAATGAGAATCCCTTCCTCTTTGCACAGTTCTCATGCATCCCTTTTCCATAGCACAAGAACTAGGGATCACCCAATGCAATTAATAAGATGAAGGTTTAAAAACAAATAAAAAAAACACTTCACACAGTGTACAGTCAACCTGTGGAACTCATTGCCAGGGGATGTTGGGAAGGCCAAAAATATAACTAGGTTCAAAAAAGAATTAGGTAAGTTCATGGAGGATAGGTCCATCAATGGCTATTATATCCAAGGTGGCCAGGGATATAATCCCAAGCTCTTAGTATCCCTAAGCCTCTAACTGCCAGATGCTGGAACTTGATGACAGGAGATGGATCACTTGAAGACTGCCTGTTCTGTTCATTCCCTCTAAAGCAGTGGAGGCCAACCTATGGGCTGCACGCGGCCCATCAGCGTAATCCGCTGGCGGGCTGCAAGACAGTTTGTTTACATTGACCGTCCACAGGCACGGCTGCCCACAGCTTCCAGTGGCTGCGGTTTGCCATTCCCAGCCAATGGGAGCTGCCGGAAGGGACGGCCAGCAGGTCCCTGCGGCTTGCGCCACTTCCTGCAGCTCCCATTGGCCAGGAACGGTGAAAAACAGCCACTGGGAGCTGCGGGCAGTCAATGTCTCATGGCCCACCAGCGGATTACCCTGACAGGCCACAGGTTGCTCATCACTGCTCTAAAGCATCTGGCATTGGCCACTGTTAGAAGACAGGATAGTGGGCTAGATGGATCTTTGGTCTAACCCACTATGGCCCACTGTGGAAATCTGGTGCGAACTCCTGCCCCTCGGATGTCAGTGAGTTTTTTCCCCAGACTATGTCTACACTAGCACTTTTGTCGGTCAGAGGTGTGGAAAAAATACACAACCCTGACTGACATAAGTTTCACCAACAAAAGTTGGTTGCTCTCCCACCAACATAGCTACTGCTGCTCATTGGGGGTGGTTTAGTTATGCCGATGGGAGAGCTCTCTCCCGTCAGCACAGAGCAGCTACATGGGAGACCTTACAGCGGCGCAGGTGCAGCGGTACAGCTGTGCCACTGTAAGGTCTGTAGGGTAGACATAGCTTCAGTGTCTTCAGTTGAAATTGTCGTTCCACTTTCTGGCCTGCTAGGATCCACCTAGTTATACTGGTGCTTTAACTTACTTAAAATCTGTCAGCTATTGATTACATGTTGATTAACCATATCTTGCCTCTAGGATTCCACATTCTGACATACAACACTCACTCTCTCCCACACACACCTCAAGAGAAATAGGACTTTTATTCCACCTAATTAGCTCACAAATGAATTCTTGTGGAATACTTTGCATTTACATTTGTAAGTGTTCAAATCAACATGTAAAAAAAAAAAATCATCTTAAAACCAGTTTCCTCACTGGTCCCTAGACTATAGGAAGTGGGTGTTGTGGCCACGTTCCTATGCCGGAGGAGATAACTCAGTGAATGTACAACAGTGAAATGCTGGGCTTTGTAACTTGAAGACTACTTTGATCATTCTTCTGAAAAAAAACACTCTGGGCCAGATTTTGCTACCACTAACCTCAGTGAGGATCACTACACTCTACAGGCAGCTCCATTTATTTCAAGGGGCAATTTGCAGAATAAGGACTGTTCACTAGAATAAGAATCTAGCCCTTGGAGAGGAAAACCATTCATTCACAAGATACAGTACTATTGTCAGGGGGAAAAAATCTTTTTAAATACAAAAAAGGGACAAAAACCCATTTGCCCAATAAATTTGCTCTGTGCAGCTTGTACTGTAGCAATGTATTGTGTTGGGTAGGGGATATCCATTCTGGTACTTTGTAGATAGAGGAAATACTGCATTAGAAGAGCAGACAGTTCTCCATTTCCTAGCACTGCAAAGCACAGTTACATCAAAGGGATGGGGAATAAAATGGAATTTAAGACCTGCACCTGTTATAATTCCCAGCAGGAATTATTGCAGTGGTGTCAAGGAGAATTGCTGTAGGGTGGGGATAAAAATACTATGAACAGTACAGTAGAAGAGAAGGCGTAATAAATACATGATCAGGAAGAATTTTCCACGGTTGGCTAGCTACAGAAAAAGGCATATGGGCTGGGCAGGTTTTTAATGTGTATAGTCAGCTGTGTTAGTGCAGTGGAATAGATGAGTATACAATACAATTTATTCTAAAATATTCAGAATTTATGTTAAAAATAATAGAAAACAAAATTACCCCTATGAAGCGCACCTTCTAATCATCTTTAAAAGCTCATTCACACTTAATATTTTCTGTTTAAACTTTTGGAAAATGCATCGAGGCAATAGACTTTTGTGTAGAAAGGAAGTATAATTTAGCATTTTAGTTGAGTCTGTTTTTGCTCAGTTAACTTTAGGCTATTGCTATTTTATTGCATGAATAAATTAGTCAGGTCCTATTTATTATTCAGTTTCACATTTTTTTTGTGGGGGTGCATTGTAGGTGAACTGAGGCAGCTGAGGCTCAAAGACAAATATGAACCTCCATGTTAAGAATATCAAAACACATTCAGTCCCTTCTTTACTCTGATCAATTGGCCAAACTCATGACTGTCATGAGCTGCAATGTGTTTTCTGGAAAGTTTGCGTCACAGACATGGACCTTTTCTGCAAATTACTAGCTTAGTCTTCACAAAGGGCCATATTCTGTCACCATTACCCACGATGAGTTGTGCCCAGGGCTGGCTCTGGCTTTTTTGCCACCCCAGGCAAAAAAGCCTCCCGCCGCCCCTCCCCTGCCCCCTGGCGGGGAGCGCGGCAGGGGAGGGCGCTGAGCCCGGCCGCGGCCCCGCTCTCCCCGGCCGGCTGGGGCGCCGGGAGGAGGGCGGCGAGCCCGGCCATGGCCCCACTCTCCCCGGCCGGCCGGAGCGCCGGGGGAGGGCGGCCCCGCTCTTCCCAGCCAGCCAGAGCACCGGGGAAAGGGCGGCGAGCCCGGCCGGTGCTCCACTCTCCCCGGGTGAGCACCGCCCCCCTCCAGGTGCCGCCCCAAGCACATACTTGGAGGGCTGGTGCCTGGAGCCGGTCCTGGTTGTGCCTTACTCCACTAATAGTTCCATTGACTTCAATGAGACTATTCGTGGAGCAGGGTACTACTAGTGTCAGGTCAGCATTATCTGACCCAAAGAAAACAAGAAAAGACTTTGGTGGTTCCATAAATGATGTATTGCAGTTCTTTTCTAACAGCTTTATGGGCAGGTCTAAACTAGAAGCGTCGCTGTAGCACATCTGGTGAAGATGCTCTGTGTCGATGGGAGAGCACTCTAATGTTGGCATAATTACACCACCTCTGTGAGAAGCGGAAGCTACAGCGCTGGGGGAACATAGCCCTTGTATGGACAAGCTTAGGTCGCTGTAACTTGTGTTGCTTAGGGGGGTGTCTCTTTCACACCCCAACCGACATAAATTGGATCGATTTAAGTGGTAGTGTAGACCTGTCCTGACTGTTTCATACCTTCAGATGGGGCCCTCATGAGACTATGATGCAGGCTTAATTGCAGAAGCAGTCATAGACTTTGCCCATTCTTTAAAAGACTTCCCCTTCTTAATCAGCACCACTACTGTCTTATCCAAACGGAATTCAAATCAACCCTGCCACCATGCCACTCAAACAGTGACAGACAGCTGTGAAAAGGTGGGTCTGTAAACTAGTGATGAGCAAATCAAGGCTCAAGGATTCTGTCCAACTCTCCCACTGACTCTCTGTGCACCCTTGAGCAAGACACCTAACACTTCTCTGCCTCAGATTGCCCATCTATACAATGGGTTTTACTTACCTACTTCATGGGGTCATGTGAGCTTTGGAGGGATATGGACAAGATGGAAATCAACTCTGTCGGAAAATCTGGAACATTCTATAGTTAAAAGTACTCTAAGATAATTATAAAGGAAAGAAGGTGGGTAGATATTTTCCTGACTCAAAACCTATCAAAGGAAATGGGAGTCTTTCAGTGGACTTCAGTGTGCATTGAATAAGTCCCTTTATGCTTTGATTGGTTACTTTCTACCTTGCTGTAAAGACCCTTAGAAACAGCAACAGATGAGCGGGGGGGGGGGGGAAAGAAAAACAAACAAACAAACAAACAAAAAAAACACAAAACCCCAAACCAAACCCCTTATGCAATTAGGAATAAATATTAAAAAAGAAATCCAGGGCATATTATTTACATTAAAATCAGAAATGATTCTTTGTTAAATTAATTTTAAAAAGTCAAGTTGACAATGCCCTTTTAATTCATATTTGTAATGCACATTGAGTTCCTCAAGGAAACAAACCTAGTTGTGCATGAAATCTGGTCTGCAGTAGCTGCTAAATTGCTCCAGTCTAAAGAGTGATGCTAGTGAAGCAAAGTAATTAATTGTTTTTAAATGCTGTTCAATACTTAGAAAAACTGAACTCAAGGTTAATGGTTCATAATCTTCATTTGTATTTCCATTAGAGACAAGCAGGCAAGCAAACATCAGAATGTTTCTGTGTGCGGCCTTCCACAGGGTTGTTATGGCATCATACAGTAAGTATAGTCCATGTCTTTCAAAGGCTGAAACAAAAACAACCTCCAACAAACACGAACAACAACAAAAAGCATAGTACTATGCCAGAATTCTAGATCTGTCTAAAGAATAATTGGTTTGAATCTCATTTGTCTGGGATTTTCAAAAACAACAGGATTCTTTATTCCTGTGCCTACCAGTCCTATTTCTTTCTACCCTGGCAACTAAATTGACCCTAAGGATGATATGAATATATACCTAAAGTCTCTACAAGTTACGTTTCTTTAATTATATATGTAAAAGCATCCACTCACCACTAGGGCTCCGTCTCATGCTGCTTGTTCATTTGCCTTGCTGCATCTCTCTCCTTATGGCTTAGCCCTCCGGCCAGCGCACTGTGCATTTTCCCCTTCTGGGGGTATCAAAGTCTCTCCATACAAACTGTCTCAGACAGTCTCCCCATTCACCACCTAGTGGCAAGTAGGGGAACCCAGGCCCACCTTCTACAAGCTCCAGCTCAGCCTTAAACCTTGCTGCTATTTCCCCGAGTCTCTTCCTACACTCTCTTCCCTTCAGTTTCCTTCCTTCTCTAATACTCAGAGTAGCTGCAGGCTCCCTCACTGCAGCCCTCTTCTGCTGCCAGCTTTATACTAGCTCTGCCTGTTCCTTCTCAGCTGGGCTCCATTATCATTCAGGGGTTACTTAGGCCACCTAATTCCCCCATCCAGTTAATTGGCCCCTTCTCAGTCCTATTAACCCCTTCTAAGCTAGTGTGGGGTGAACACCCCATTACAGGATATCCCTTTCTGGTGCTTCTTAATCTCCCACATGTTGGGTTCAAATTAACGAAGTGTTTTGCATAAAGATGGGTTCAAAGTTGAACAGTAGCTCTTATCCTCTTCTGCTCTCCCTTGATCATAGGCTCATTTGGACTTGGATTCAAATGTTGTGGTGGGGCCCATCTGAAGTTCTGAAGAACTATTTGGACCCAATATAAAGAGAATCTTGTAGCTGCTGTTCATGCTTGAGGCATCGTGAGTGCGTGTGAATGAATGATGGGGCAGGGGAGGGGCTCCTTCTCCTGCCCCATGTATTTCTAGATGAATTTTTATGTGACTGTTTCACACAATGGGCCAAAGCTTAAGAAACACTGTGCATGTGTCTGATGCTTTTGCTAAGGTTTGGTAGGATTTTAAAAATGCTTTGCACCTCTATAGCACCTCTCACAAAAAACCTTGCCACCAGTAATTAAGTCTCATTATACTCCATGAGGCAGGTAAAAAACAAATGGACATCACTTTATTCACTTCTGAGGTGGAAGATAGCCACTATTAACTAGCACACATGGATTTTACACAACAGTGTAGGATGAGAAGTAAAGATGAATGTTCTTTCTAACTGAAAGTTCTGTCAGGTATGCAAGTACCTGGAATGTAACTATCTGAAGTGGAATTAGCCCAGAACACTTGGGTATCAGAAAGTGGCATGGAACCCTTAGAGTACGTTTACACAGCAGCTGGGAGCACGCATCCCAGCTGGGTAGACAGACACATGATAGCTCTGCTTTAGCAAGCACACTAAAATAGCAGCACGGACATTGTGCCACAGGCAGCATCGTGAGCTAGCCATCCCAGTATGGACACAGGGGTTGGGCAAGCTTGTTCTCAGGTGGCTAGCCTGTGCCACGGTGTCCGCACTACTTTTAGGATGCTACCTCAAGCAAATGTAGTGTTCTTTCTACTGCTGTGGGAGGCACTCTCCCAGCTAAGCTGTCTACACAGCAATGGCCCACTGCTGGTCAGGACTTATTTTTTATATCACATCTGAAAGGCAGCACCTCTAGCAGCGCCATACATCCTATCACTAGTTTCATACATTGTTGAATACTGAGTTTGAGGGAAGAATGTGACCTGGTGGATCACTAGCAATACTTCCTGCAGTGTCTACATGTTCCTTGGACGTCTCCCATCAAGGTTTTTACTCCATCCAAATCCACTCTGATCTCACAAGTGAAGATCACAGCATAAGATCATATGGCTGCATTTAAACCAGGTCAAAGATCAATATAATCAGAGAGAAAAAAAGACAAATATAAAACTCAATGTAAAGGATGTGGTGTGGAAAAGTCTGAGACTTAAGAGATCTGAGACAAATAAGAGTATACACACAAAGGGCTGGATTCTGCCCTCACTAATGGTAGTGCAGGTAAGAGCAGAATCAGATCTTACCTACCTAAAGTCCTAAAAAGATATAAAAGTCACGCTTCAATTTTATGGGAGTGGCTCAAAACATGTGCCTCTATAGAATTTAGGTAGAAGGTAAAAATATAACTGCTTGTCTAGAACATTTTCATTATGCATATTTTAACTAGCAGCATCAGCACTGAATTTAAACACAGTATTACTACTATAATATTATAAGATTTATTTATAAAGCACCCACAGCTACATTATCTCATCTCAAACACTGCTAACTGCACGGTGTATTCAGCTTTACAATTGCTGAGGTCTGCTTTCTCCTTGTAAAGCATGATCAACTTGTCCACAAAAATGTTTTTGATCAGCCAGAAATGCCTTGACAAATGGGTTTTAAACATGATCAATTAGAGGCTTCAGTTGCTTAAAGCGATTATACTGCAGATGAGCACTCTGCAAAGCTTAAACATTGTCATTGTAATGAAGAAGCCACATGAGACGCTGATAACAGCGCCTGCACATTACACAGAGAATAGCATGGGGTAGAGAGACCAATAGTCCCATTTCAAGGGTCAGACCTCAGCATTTTCCATTTCTATTCTATCTAGGCGTATAACAGCACACATTTTACAGTACTGTGTGTTGTTAGAGGGGAAAATAGTCTGTAGAATACTGTCATGATGTTTCATGGTTAGCACATTGGCACCTGAGAAGTGGACTATTTTTTTAGGACAGAAAATGAATGGTCAGCAGACTCAGGATTAATATATTATCCTAGTCTACTTTTATTTACAAATAGACAATTCCCGCAGAATGGCTTTGAACAGATTTTAACCACCCAAAGCAACAACATTCTGGCTTGAATACTCAGTTACAGAAAAAGGATTTTTTCACAACTACTCCTTGGACAAATTCATTTTTCCTAGTAGCAGAGTGCATGTCTTATGTGTCCCTTCTTAAAGATTTGCTCAAAGGGCAAGCCCAGTATTTGAAACCAGAACCCAGCACATTAATGGTCACCTAATAGCATAAAAATGAGCTATACCTGGAACCAGCTAGAGCAAATGGCCCAGGATAGAGGACTCTGGAGATCTGTGGTTGGCGGCCCATACCCCGATTGGGGTGACGGGCATGAGTGAGTGAGTGAGTGATTTCCTGAGTTATGGTGAGCCAAACGGTGCAACCCCTTAATGGGGCTTGGATCCAAATTTGCAACACAAAAGAAGCCAGTGTAAGTAAGGGACCACATCTTCAGCAGGTGTAAATCATCATAACTTCACTGATGTGATGTCTATTCACAGCAACTAAGCATCTGACCCACCTGTTTTATTTTAAAGGGGCATTTCTATTAGAGATAATAGCATCTGTAATATTTTTACTTGCTGGCTGTTTACGTCAATTTGTTTTTCATTGGGGATTTGCTTTTCCATGTTTCATATTTAATCTTTCTATAAAGACTTATTCCCGCCTAAGGAATAAAGATGAAAAGGATACATTTTAGTTAGATTTATCCCATTACCACCACATGACTCTAAATTGTGTTATGTTATTAATATAAGTTAGATTCTCATGTGTCAGGTCCTCAGCTGCCATAAATTGGCATAGTTCCTCTGAAGAAAGGATAAATGCTCTGCTGATAAATGTCAGCTGAGAATGTAGCGCAAAAGAATTTATATGGCCTCCATCCTCCCCAGCCCAGTGCAATTTTCATGACTTAATTTAAAAACAAAAACAATTCTCCTGGGTAGTAAGCCGATACTCCATAGCCACCCCCCCATGCCACAACTTCAGGAGGCAGAGATGGCAAAAAATGGCCCCTACACTAAGTGCTTGAGATAATGGAGCCAGCGGTTAGCAGAGAGCCTGAATGAAGAGGTACAACTTACAGTGCCTTTTTAATGTTGCCTTTTTAATGGTGCCAGGTTCAGGTTTAGACACATGGCTGGAAGTAGCAGATTCAAGAGATGAGGGCCTGCTACCAAGAATATCCCATCCTGGCTGCTTCATGCTTGGAAGTGTTTGCATTCATTTAAATTACTGGCAGCATAATGGGAGGTATAGTATAGAGTTCATACCACAGCTGTATTTGCAACCCTTTTGTGCCACTTCCATTAATATCAATAGGAGTTTCAGGAGTGGTATGAAGACGTATCAGCTCTCAGCGATCAATGGTCATATGGTGCCAATTTGTCATAAATCCATATTACAACAAAGAGGTTTGAAGCAATTATAATGTTTGATGACACTATTACATCCTATGCTGCATGAACATTGCTTTACCAAAGTATCCACAGGACAAATTTGCCTATGCTAATACCAGCCAACACAAGATCACATGTCGTGTATGTGACATACATGACTCCCGGTTCCACTTTTATAAGATAAATGCTTTGCACAAGATTCCACTGTGCAACTCTCTGATGTCCTGGCTAAATTCTTACCCGATTTATTTCTGCAAGCAGCATGGGGCAGCCAAATATCAATGAAGGAAAGCCTGGTCAGTACCTTGTGACGTCACTTGTAAATGGAACGCACACCTTTGGTAGTTTTGTGGCAGATCTTCGTCTTGTAAACCTGTTCTTCCCAGGCCACTGCTGTGTTAAGTTCTCAGCTGAATTTCAAAGAACAGGTTTCAACTGTGGCATTTTGGAATTTGATGAGCATTCATTAATGTGGGAAGAAAATCTTAGCTGTCTAACTCATGTCAATGTATTCATTAAAAACATGGGGCTTGATTATGACCCTACTTTCTCCACTGAAGTTAGGTACAGTTCTCACTGCACAGATGTCATCATTAAAAAATTTCTTCTAGCGTATAAAATTCTCCTGTTTGAGAGAGTCTCTATACTTAAGATGGGGAATACTGGCAGAACCTGCAATATTTCTCAAACCAGTGGGAACTAGTAGGATCTCACAGTAAGTAAGATCAGAATAAGGTCCATACAGCTTGCATAGATGAGAAATCCAAGCAATTTCAATAAATGAAAGAACAGTCAACAGATTTTTTTAAATTTTCTGAAACTTCATCTTAAACAGAATTCTGCCACCTACCCACTCTACCCTATCCTACTACATAGCTTTGACAAGCACAGTTCATAGTGCAACACAAGTGATCTGATATTGCCTTATAATGTTTCAGAGGAACCGCAAAAGAGAGTTGTTTTGGGGCCTTTCGTCTCTCTTCTAGGCCCTGATTCTGCAAAGCACTGAAGCATGTGCTAAACTTCAAGCCTGTGACTAAGAGTCCATCCCTATGCACCATAACTTTCAGTACATGCTCAAGTGAAAACTACAAGAGTAGTCCCACTGGGTATGTCTACACTGCAATTCAATACCTGCAGCTCACCTGTGCCAGCTGACTTAGGCTAAGAGGGTTCAGGCTGTAGGCTCTACAATTGCAGTATAAATGTTTGGGCTCCGACGTTCTGGAGCCCATGGGGGGGAGGGTCACAGAGCCCAGGCTCCAGCCCAACACAAACATCTATATTGCAATTTTACAGCCCCAGAGCCCAAGCCCCGCAAGACTGAATCAGCTGACGTGGGCTAGCCGTGGGTGTTTAATTGGAGCGTTGACATATCCACTGACTTTAATGGGACTCCTCATGTCGTTGAAGTTAAGAACACATTTTAATACTGTCGTGGTTCAGGGCCATGGAGTATAGTGTAGGAAAATTATTTTGATTAAGATATCAAAGTTAGATAACAAAAGTTTGCTCATGGTATCAAAATTGGAGCACACAACAAATAAAGGAGGGAAATGAAACTGGATTCAGAAACATTTGGATATTGGATTTGTTCACTTAAATGATAAATTCAGTGTAGATGTGTAAACTAAGAAAGTTAGAGCCAATGAACCAAAATAGAGAGTACATATTAAAAAGAAAAACCATGCAGAAATACAACCACGCCGGCCACATAAGACATTTAGGGGTTACCATAAAAAAAAATCCTTGAAGTCATCAACTCTGTGTATTGCTGTAGTAAAACAGACTAACAGGAAACTGTTTACTGCAAGCAGAAGGGCCAGAATATAAATGGAAAGATGCACTAGTGTCACTGCAGAGGCTATACAGAATAGGATATTTAGTTCAAGAATAGCCATAGACCTGGCCTCGAGAGGATGCTACCGGGGGCAATCGTAATGACAAGTTTTAATAAACTATTGTTAAGAAGAGAGGTTGAAGAGGTCAAGCTCTCAGAGGTGACATCAAGGTGACACAACAGAAACATTCAACATTATGGAAGAAGTGGCTAAAACGAAATAAGATAAAATATTCATGTAGCAGCACCCGCTCCCAGCCCCTCCACAAACGCAGTCAGAGACCAACTGAAGTGCAGCACTTGTGTCCTTTTATTGTTTGTGTCCCTTCCCACCACCTGTTCCTCTGGAACAGGGCTAACAGGGGCCTGGCTTGTTTCTCCTAGCCAGCACCCTGTTACAATTCACCTTGGTGATGAGTTAAAATGACAAGACAAGAAGTAATAGTATACAAATTAACTATAAATATAAAGAGAGAATCATCCAAAAGCATAGGACTTGGTGGTAATAGGACTCAACTACCCAGCTATCTGGTGGGAAAATAATACAGCAGGGCACAGATTATCCAAAACATTCTTGGAAATGCATTTGAGACAATTTTTTTTTTTTTTTTTAATGGAGATATCCCATCTCCTAGAACGGGAAGGGACCTTGAAAGGTCATTGAGTCCAGCCCCCTGCCTTCACTAGCAGGACCAAGTATTGATTTTGCCCAAGATCCCTAAGTGGCCCCCTCAAGGATTGAACTCACAATCCTGGGTTTAGCAGGCCAATGCAGGACGGAGGGGGAGGGCAGAACTGGGCCCATACCGGTAAGAGCTCCATTTTACTTTCACCCCTGAGTTAAAGGGAAGTTTAAGGGGGGGGGGGAGATCAGGAGAGTTGGCAGTTTTTTTAAAGAGATATAATTAAGGGCACAGGAGCAAACTATCCTAATGTGTAGGAAAGAGGAAATATTGTAAGAGGCCCTCCTAGTTTACCAGGCAATCTTCATGACCTGAAACTCAAAAAAGAGTCCTACAAAAACTGGAAACTAGGTCAAGTTATGAAGAATGAATATAACCCCCCCCCCCCCCCCCACAAACATGTAGGGACAAAATTAGAAAGGCCAATGCATAAAACAAGATCAAACTAGCTAAGGACACAAAGGATAATAAAACATTTTACAAATACATTAGAAGCAAGAAGAAGACCAAGCACAAAGTAGGCCCATTACTCAATGAGGAGGGAAAGACAATAACAGAAAGGGGGGGACGGATAGCTCAGTGGTTTGCGCATTGGCCTGCTAAACTCAGGGTTGTGAGTTCAATCCTTGAGGGGGGCCACTCAGGGATCTGGGGCAAAATCAGTACTTGGTCCTGCTAGTGAAGGCAGGGGGCTGGACTTGATGACCTTTCAAGGTCCCTTCCAGTTCTAGGAGATGGGATATCTTCATTTAAAGGAGATAGGTATATTTAACATAGTGAACACCAGTGTAAAGGGATTAGGATCGGAGGCTAAAAAAGAACAAGTTAAGAATTACTTAGACAGGTTAGACATCTTCAAATCAGCAGGGTCTGATGAAATACATGTTAGCATGTACTTTAGAACTGGCTGAAGAGCTCTCTGAGCCATTAGTGACTCTGTTTGAGAACTCATGGAGGACAGGAGAGATCCCAGAGGAGTGGAAAAGGGCATATATAGTACCTAGCTATAAAAAGGGGAATAATGACAACCCAGTGAATTATAGACCAGTCAGCTCAACTTCATAATCAAATAATTTGTAAGCACCTAGAAGATAATAAGGTGATAAGTAACACTCAACATGCATTTGTCAAGAACAAAGCATATCAAACCAACTAATATCTTCTTTGACAGGGTAACAAGCCTTGTGGATGTGGGGAAGCAGTAGCTGTGCTATATCTCGACTTCAGTAAGGCTTTTGATAATGTCTCATCTGACACTTTAATAAGTAAACTAGGAAATATAACCAAGATGAATCTACTATAAAGGTGGGTGCACAACTGGCTGGAAAACTGTATTCAGAGTAGTTTTCAATGATTCACAGTCAAGCTGGAAGGGCATATGGCGTGGGGCCCCTCGGAAATCTGTTTAACTGATACATTGATACTCTTCATTCTGAGGAGATGTTGCTTGCCAGTCACCTACAGTGGGATCCACATATACTCAAAGAAGAAAGAACGGTTCCCTACCCTACTGTAACTGAGTTTACTTGAGCTGTTGTAGTCAGTGTGGATGTCACAACATGTCTTCCATCCTCAGTCTTTGGAGGCCTGAGCTATCACAGGCTTTGAGTGAAGAGGAAATTGAAGGAGGGTCATGGCCACTCTGCCCTTTAGGCCCTGGCCTGGGAACAAGAGGAGGCACAGGGCGCATGCGTGACCCCAATGGACGCTGCTATTCAAAAGATTCTGATCTCTCGAACATGAGGCACATGCGCAGGATCCACACTAACCACAACATCTCGAAGAACCACAGTCACTGTAGGGTAAATAAACATTCTTTATCATTATAGTATTATTTCTAGGCAGTGAGTACAAGCACATAGACCATTTGTTTTTAGTTTAAAAAACCAAAAACAAAATAAAAAGAAATTGTCAGAGCCACACTAAGCAATGTCTGCCTGCACGTTCTGAGCTAACTTTGTTCTGATGTTGGTTTTTGTGCCTCATTAACTGTGCAGTTATTTATCACATTGCATTTCATTACACTGTGTAATGTGACAGTGAGTGGTACAGGCTCATGTGATGTGTCAAAATCTGAAAAGTCATCTGGGGAAAATATTGTTTCAAAAAACACAGTGGAATAACTATCATTTTTAAAATGATGTAGATGGTTAACTTCTCTTCTAATATACCGATAACCACCTGAAATGGTTTCTAATGGTTTTCAGTACCAGGATGAAATTCACCCCTGTGCACAAGGGTCAGCATAAGACATGTACACCTCAGAAGTCCTATTTGGAGGGGTCTGGTGAGCTGAAGTAGAATTTAAGTAGATGTTGTGTTGGTCTCCTACACACGTTTCAGAAAGTGGGTTTCTTCCAAAACTGATCTTGCTAAACTGGGTCATACCAATGGCTGACTTACTCTGTTATCTTGTCTCCAACACAGCCAGTATCAGAGGAAGACAGCTTGTGCCTTGCGTCAAATAATTGCTTTGACAGTGTCCATAGAGAAATGTGCCTAGTCCTCCTCTTTGGAAGTAAGGTTGAAATAATGAAGATCCTTTAAGCATAAGGAAAACTGGAACATCTCATAAGAAAATGAAGGCATTGCTCTGAAAAGGTGTTTTGATTATGGGTATTCTGCTTATGCCTGTTCAAAGTGCTAGATTTACTGCCAAAAACTAGTTAATTTCCCCTACTACACAGCAAATATCACAACTGCAGTAGAACATGAAGTCTTAGACACATATTACACCAGACTTTCCTTTTTAAGATTCTGTTCCCTGGTCCTGCCATGCCAATTTCCCTGACCATTACCTCCAAACATAGTATCAGCAGTCAGGATGGAGTACATATCAGATTATCAGACTCATGAACAAAATGAATTAATATAACCCTTGCTAAGCACTTTGTGATCCTCAGATTAAAGTTGCTATTTTAGTACAAAGGATTATTATTATTACCAGTCATGAATCCCAATTCTGAACACCCCCAAAGTTTTGAGGTCTTTGAAATCCAGATCAAAGCCTATCTGTGAATTATGTGCTTTGGGCCCATCTCTAAATGCCATATCCTAAAGCTCCTTCCCAATATCAGAACACCCAATGGGTTTGAAGCATCCAGATAGTTTCAGTAAAAGCTTTTAAAAACTGTTTTTGTACCTGCTTTATACTGTTGGCTTCTCCTATTTATCATGCATTTAATAAGTGTACTCCACTGCCCTATATTGCTAAAGTAATTCATGTTTATTACTAGTATGGTTGTTAGCATTAAATTAAACGTTGGTATTATGGCTTTAACATTCTATAATCACATTTTGTATACTGGAAGGTTTTCAATTAACACACTTCGTTACTCAGTATGCAGTAGTGAATAGGATAATGAGACCCAATCTTTGCAGTTTTATTGATCTAATCACATCATCTGGATCTCTTTATTAGCCAGTTAAACCAAACCTTCCTTCCCAACCTATTTTAAGTGATATATTCTACTGTACAGAATGATTTCTCTATACTTTAGGGTCTCTACTCACGAAAGATCACCAGCCTGTTTTTGAGAGCTCTTTCATACTTGAGACATCCCTTTCCTTACCAAATTTCATTCTACTTCTCATTCTCATTACATTCTACTTACAAAAGTGCAAAAAGAGATCCCTCCCCATTACACGATACATAGACAGTCAACTAAAAAATTGAGCTGAGTCAGACAAAAAAAATAAAGGGGAATCTCTCAATAGCTCCCCAAGACTGCAGTCACTTAATAGCGATAGCTATACAGTAACCAGGCCTCAGTCATCCACTGCAGCATTTATGGCCACCCAGGCTGTACAAACAGGGGAACCCACATGCATGCCAAATGGTGCCAAACATTCCACCGTAATACACTGTTATCATTAAATTCTGGTTACTTAGAAACTGAGAAGGATTAAAACTCAATTCCTCTTCCCCAACTGGCTGGAAAACTGTATCGAGTAGTTGTCAATGGTTCACAGTCAAGTTGGAAGGGCATACAGAGTGGGGTTCCTCAGAGATCTGTCCTGGGTCGGATTCTATTCAATATCTTCATAAATTATTTGGACAATGGGATCAAGAGTACACTTATAAAACGTGCGGACAATAACAAGCTGGGAGAGGGCTGCAAGCACTCTGGAGAGCAGGATTAGAATTCAAAATGGTCTTGACAAACTGGAGAAATGGTCTGAAGTAAATAGGATGAAATTCAGTAAGGACAAATACAAAGTACTACACTTAGCATGGAATAATCAATTGCACAAATACAAAATGGGAAATGACTGCCTAGGAAGGAGTACTGTAGAAAAGGCTCTGGGGATTATAGTGCACAACAAACTAAATTCTCTCTACTCTGCGCTGATAAGGCCTCAACTGGAGTACGGTGTCCAATTCTGGATACCACACTTCAGGTAAGATGTGGACAAACTGGAGAAAGTCAGGAGGAAAGCAACAAAAATGATAAAAGATTTAGAAAACATGATTTATGAGGAAAGATTTAAAAAATTACTTTATTTAGTCTGGAGAAGAGAAGGCTGTGTCTGCAACAGGATAACGGACTTCAATACATAAAAGATTGTTATAAAGAGGAGGGTGAGAAATTGCTCTCCTTAGCCACTGAGGACAGGAGAGGAAGTATCGGGCTTAAATTACAGCAAGAGAGATTAGGTTAGACATTAGGACCCCTAACTGTCAAGATAATTAAGCACTGGAACAAATTACTTAGGGAGGTTGTGGAATCTTCATCATTGAAGGTTAAGAACAAGTTAGACAGACACCTGTCAGGAATGGTCTCGATAATATTAGTCCCGACTCAGTGCAGGGGACTGGACTAGTTGACCTATCAAGGTCCATTTCTATGATTCTATGATTCCTGATCAAATTATTTCAATCCAAATGTAAACACGATGTTCCAGATCATAGCCTGTCCTGTGTACCTAGCACTGGTTAGGAATTTTCTGGCAGAACGTTTTTCTGTCAGAAAAATACCAACTCAAACAATCAAAACATTTTGCATAAAAGGTGTTGATTTCAATTAAATGTTGGTTTGGAAACTGTCCTGAAATTATAATCTCTGCCCTGAAGAGTTTAACAACCATAGTCTTGTTTATTTAGATTGTTGGTGCAGCCAAGTATAGAACTCAGGTGCCATTAGGGTCACCAGATAGCAAGTGTGAAAAATCAGGACAGGGGGTGGGTGGTAATAAGGGCCTATATAAAAAAAAGCCCCAAATATCGGGACTGTCCCTATAAAATCGGGACATCTGGTCACCTTAGGTGCCATATCCACCAGCACATACTGGATCATGGTGTACATGATACTGGGAGCTTAGATTCCTTGGGTTCTAATCCTGGGTCTAATCTTGATTTGATGTGTGCTCTTGTCACCCACTGACTTCACATGAATTTATGGATGTTTAGCACCTATGAAAATCAGGACTTAAGGCCAATTTTCAGATCTTGTTGCCTAAATTTAGGAAACTGAATAAATATTGCTCTGACCTCTGAAACTCAGGTCTCTTATTTTGGTATTTAAACATGAATCTAGGTGTCTAACTTTAAGTACCAAAGATAGAACATGTTATCCTTAATCTCTCTTGGTCAGTTTCTTACTGTTGTGAACATAAATTTGTTAATGTTACTGCTTATGCAAGTGAGTTATATCTTCAAATTGTATAACACATTATTCATAACAGAGCAATGAAAATAACAGATTATTCAGTTTGATAGCCATTTTGAAAAAATAGATTGACCCGAAACAAAAAATTTCCAAAAATGGTGGTGAACCGAAAAGTCAAAAAAATGTCATTTTGGGTCCAACAAAATGTTTCATTCAATCCAAAATTAAATGAAATGTTTTGTTAAATGTAGACATTTAACTTTTTAAAAATAAAATTGAAGAAAATTTCAAAATGAAAAATCATTTAGCATTGAAAAATCAAAATGTTTCTTTTTGAAAATATAAACAATTTGTTTTGGCACTTATCTGAAACTTTTTTTTTGCACCCCCCGCCCCAATATGAACCAGTAGCATTCTGCCTATGTGTGTAAGGCATACATTCAATGCCCCCAGAATTAATTAAAAATGTGCTTCAAATGCTGTCCTGCGGGTTGATTCTGTCCAGCCCCAAATACGCACTGTTGAACAAAATGCCAACCTCTGCACAGCATGACCTCGCATGCTACCTACATATTCATGGTATTCAGTAGATCAGTTCATTTGCAAAGTTGGTAGCTTTCCTTCGAGTTATTCTAATGTTTGGAACTCATCCAGATGTGTTTTACAAATCTCACTTGAACCAGTCAATTAATTTACGTTTCAGTCTGTATATAAAAATTATTGGGTAAAATTAGAGTTCATGCTAAAATAGTATCTTAACACCAACACTTAATCAACCACTTTCCATTTACTACAGAGCTTAAGATGTCTTTGGAGCAAAATATTTGCTTGATGTTAATGAATGCAGCAGCAAAATTAAGCCAGAATAAATTAATTCAAACTACCAGCAAAACATCAGTAGATTGGTCTCCTTTTAAACATGCCTTTGTGAGGCAGGTTTTCACCCTTTAACATGATGGTTGTTTCCATAATAAGTTTTATATGAAGTATGTTACCAATTGGAACCACTCCTAAAACCTTCAGAGCAAAAGTGCTTGCTTATCACGAAATGTGCACAGATTGTTTTAAAAAGGAGTGCATCACTCCAGAGGTACTGAGCACCTGGTTCTTTTCTTCTGAAGTGTAAGGGAGTTGTGGGTGCTTAGCAGCTCAAAATTTCACACTCCACGCCTCTTCCTGCTATGGTGGAGTTGTCAAAAACATTCAGCATTGCCTTAAATCTGCTATTGGGAATTTTACCATTCAAGTTATTGGAAATTTTACCATTGATTTTACTGAAAGCAGAATTAGGCCAATGATGAGTGACTTTGAGAATTCCACTCATGTTCTTACCTTGAATCTTACAACATTGTTAGAAGATTGTTTGGTTTCCTACTCTGTATGATAATTTTGTGCGGATATGACTATTCAAAGCAGAAAATGCCCTAAGTACTGTTTTAAAACAAAGGACAAATTTCTGCTCTTAGACTTGCATGGTAGCCCCCAGACTCCAATATTCTGTTATTCCTGTATGCTTGATTGTTCTGGCATTGATATTATTCTGTGCATACATGTGTAGAACTACACCCTGGAGTGTCACCAGCCACATCACAATACAGAATGTTAACCTGATGGCTTTAGGGCATAACTGTTATGTGAGAAAATGCCAGTTACTTATCAATGGCAAAGACAGTCATCACATTTCTTAATCAGGCAATATAAAGCTCCAGAAAACATTTATATCAAAGAAGTTCCACTGTGAAGTGTCTCAGGCCTTCAGAAATGTATATTCTTCCACTATCCATAGATCAGGAAAAATGGCAACAGTATCATACACTGGGCATCGAGAGCACACATTTATTGTGGGGATAGTGTAACTTTTATAGAAATTGGTCTCTGTTAAAGCCTAAGAATATTAAGGGTTGGGCAGGAATGTAAGTCTTTGTGTTTTACATATATATTAAATTTTGTTTTCTTCCTTAGACACCCTTTTGGTCCCTTCTAACTCCAGTGGTTCTATGATTCCATAAGCTTTACCCATTTATTCACTGTTTTTGCATTATCTTATTAACCATTAAAAATAAATATATTGTTAGCTTTCTATTGCTCCTGTTCTCCCTGAATTCAATTGTCTCTTCATCACTATTCTAGGCAGGAAACTCTGACTTCTTCCTGGCATCTGCCCCCACTGCTCTCGTTCATCAGCACCATGACTTGATCCTGCCTATTCTGATTGTAAAGTCATGCTTAAGATCAGGTTAGCATATGCGTACACTGCAATCTGGATTGTCGCATATGTAGACATACCTGACCTACCTTTGACCTAGCTTCTGATCTAGCTGCGGCAGCATGGGTTGCAGCCACTTGAATATGTACCCCAGATATTGGGTAAGCAAGGCTAGCCTGTGCCATTGTCTCTACTGCGGCGGCTTCACTGCTATTGTGAATTGAGCTAGCTCAGGTATTCTACACATGCTAGAGTTGTATCTCCAGATTGCAGTGTAGCCATACCTTGGGTATAGCTACACTGCAGTAAAAGACCTGCGGCAAGGAACGGCTAGCTCAGGGCATTTGACTTGGGTTCACAGGGCTCGGGCTGTGGGGCTATAAAATTGCAGTGCAGACCTTTGGGCTTGGGCTGAGACACCACAAGAGTGGTGGGTTTCAGAGCCTGGGCTCCAGCCCAAGCCCAGACACCTACACTGCTATTGTTAGCCCCACAGCCTGAGCCCCATGAACCCTAGTCAGCTGACCCAGGTTCCGAGACACAGCGCTGCGGGGGTTTTTATAGCCCTGTAGACATACTCCTAGTTATTACAACTCCTTACACAACCTAACTCTTTAGTGAAGATAAGCCCTGAGCAGGGAGAAAGCATTGTAAGCTCTGACTCACCCACTACTCCATTGCTCTCCTCTTGCTCCTGCTGGTTCAGACAGTTCCTCCTAGAAAGGGGTGGAGATGGGGCTCCAGGGCCAAATGTACTTGGTGGGGCCCCTCACTCAACCCTGCAGTGTTACTGAATGTATTATGTTGAGTTTGCACTGAGGGCTACAGAACCTCTGAACTACAACTAGCCTTAACCCTCTGGTCTTGGCCCATTTAGTTTTATTTGTAATATATTTCATGACCCCTGACACTGGATCATTGTGCTCTGCTAAAATGTCCTTGATGGTCACAGCCATTAGAACTTTGCAAGCACAAAGGCTGAGATTCAGAAATTTGTAGTGAATTTCTCATGGGACTGAAATCATGGGATCGTTTAAAATATTGCTTACAGGCAGGACTAGCAAAAAGACTTGGACACAGAGAGAAATAATAAAATTGTCAAAAAAGACTTTGCTCCCCCTAAACACTGTGCCGGTGTCGGTCAACTATTGTCAGAGCAGAATGTCTCTCTAGACCTTTGGAAATCAAAGGCTAATTACAGTACGGGATCTGATCCTGCAAAGTGTAAGCAATTCCTGTGAGATGCTGAGTGCCCTCAAATCCCTGTGGGGATGTCTACACTTGACTTTTGTCCCAAATTTCTCACCATTGTTAGCCCAGACATAGTGCAAGGGTTGATGGCCACCTGTGTATTTGCCACTTTGTCATTTAGGCCTGCTCCAAGCAGGAATTGACAATACAGTGCTTAAAATGTTAGCAGCCATGTAGATCCCTGTATATATTAGTGCTGTTGCTGTTACTGGCAGAGCTGAATCAGTGGCAACAAAAGTGGGAATTTTTGGCAATAAAAGTCTAGTGCAAACAACCCAATTGACTTCATTAGAAGTTGAGCATGTTATGTCTCCGGATTCAGTTAAGCCAATCATGTCTTTTTAATGATCAATACTGACACTAATTGGATGAGAAGAACAGCAAACCACAAAAAACAAAAACAAAAAAAAATGGCCAATAAGTTAGCCAATAAGTGGGTCATTGTTAGCAAATGCAGCTGGCTTCCTCCATTCCTACTTTAGTCTCCGAACAGTCCCCATCTGGAATTGCTTCCAAATGCAAAGTTTTTTTAAACGGTGATAAACTGACTGTTCCGTGCCTTAAAGGGGCAGTAACACCTTATCCACAGTCACTCAAATTCCTAAAGTTCAATATACCACAGGTAACACTCTGAGTACATCTAACTGAGTTGCTGGACCTGTGTTGTACAGCCATACTACACTATGCAGACGTTCTGACTTGGATCTGAAACTGTGACCACACTGCAAAATGACAGGGCTTGCACTCAAGTCAGAGGGACTTGGGCTGTAATCCAACGCCCTAGCAGCATCTTAGGACCTGGGTCCTCCAGAGTCAGACTGATCTGTGTGTGAATGCAAGGGGGGCTTGGGCTCAAAACTGACTCAGAGCCCAGGCTTAGTGTGCAGAGTAGACATACCCAAAAGATGCTCAGTACCTCACAGAATAGAGCCTCAAACTATTGATAACATAACATCATAATTTCAAATCCCAGAAAACTTTCATTGCATCAAAGCAATCAACATTATCAACAGAGTTAACATGCTTCGGGCTTGATTCTGAAACTTCTGCTCTTGATTTAATCCTTGTCAATTTTAAAAAGGCAGCAGAAGTGGTCCTGGGAGTTAGAGACCAGATAGCCTTGCTTCATAACATAAACATGTGGATGAACATGATATGATAGGAACAATCCAGGATGACTTCTGTCAAAGAAAGTTATGATCTACTAGAATTCTTCATAAAAGGCCTTTGACAGTTCCAATAAATTATATGAATTAGTTCTCCTTTATCCATCTTTTTGATGACATTCAACATCACAGGATGTTATTAGGAAACTAAGGTAGTTATGGGAAGATCCATAAGGTTCAATCAAGAACTGGAAATTAATTAAGGTAAAAACCAGTAGGAATAAAATGCCAATTTTCAACATGGAAAATTGTTTGGGGTGCCCTATTGTTCCTAAGACCAATATTTGATACATTCATTAATTGTCAGAGCAAGGTGGCAAAGTCTGGAGATGGCACAAAATTATTCATTGTAGTCAAGACCAGAGAAGACTAAAGAACTTGACAGGGACTGAGCAAAGCTAGGTGAATGGGCAGCACAATAGCAGAGGAATTTCAGCACTGATGAATGCAAGGTAATCAACATAGGAAGTAATAATTTCAAGCACTCATATATGTTGTTGGCTTCTAAATGAAATGTAACTACCCAGGAAGAGACAAAGGCATCATTGGGAACGGCTTAAATGAAAACGTGTGCTTATTGTGCAGAAGCTATCAAAAAGCAAACAAATTCTATCCCATTCTTTATACACCCCATATTTCAGCAGTAATATATTATAGGGATCAAGGATACATGGTTACCTGGAATACTGTGTTCAGTTTTGTTCACGTGTCTTCAGAAAGGATATAGTAGAAACAGAAGGGGTACAAAGACAGGCAATGGAAACCATTACAGGCGTGGAGAGATTTCCATCGAAGGAGAGATTGAAGAGTCTGGGACTCTTTAGTTTAGAGAGGAGACAAATTTGAGAAGGCCTCAGAGATATACAAAATGCTGGATAGTACACAAAGGGTATGCCTATTTACCCTTGTATTACAAGTGGTGGCCTTGCAAAAAAAAAAAACAAAAAAAAAACCCACCAACCCTAAAAGGAAATGCTTTTCTACACAATTTATAATTAGCCTGTGGAACTCATTGCCACATATAATTGAAGCCCAGAATTTAATGGAATTTTTAAAATTTAGACACATCTATAGATAATTAGAACATCCAGAGTTACACTTGACAGGAGATTTTGGAGAAATAATCTCTTATGAGCAAGTGTGACGAACTGGGCCTGTTCTTACTGTGGTGTGTGCTGGAAGCGGGCTGGAGAGATGGCTGGGAGGCAGAGATGGCTCTGACCCCCCAAAGGGGGGTGGGCTGGGATGCCCTGGGACCCCAAGCTGGACCTAACTGAGGGGGGCCCTGTTGTCTGTGCCTGCAAGACCTGTCTTGGATTGTATTCCTGTCCTCCAAATAAACCTTCTGCTTTACTGGCTGGCTGAGAGTCATGGTGAATCGCAGGAAGCCGGGGGTGCAGGGCCCTGAGTCCCCCAATACTCCGTGACAGCAAGTTATTGCATAGTTGTTTATTACAAGGTATTCCTCTGGAGCATCTGGTACTGGCTACTGTCAAAGAACAGATACTGGGCTGGATGAACTAGTAGTCTGATCTGGTCTGACAATTCCTATGTTTCCAGCAGAAGTCCTATTATCTTCACTGTGATTACTCATGTGATTAAGGATCCCATGTTTGATTAACAGCTGTAGGGCTAGACTATGAGTTTTCTTTGTAATTATATCTTTGTCCTTTAAATTTCATTTAATATTTTGTAGGTAGACCCCATCATGCTGTATCAATGTAAAATTACTCATCTATGTATCGGGCCTGCACCTTGAGCAGTCAAAGTTCTCAATCCCTAGATTAACTCTTCCTACAATTCCTTCGTAAATATAATATAAAACTTTCTCGCCAATGAGTAGGTGCCTTTATGTCTATCTGCAATTAATTACATTTACCATATACCTACAACAGTAATAAAACAAAACAACATGAATTCCTTAATTCAGCAGTTTGGAAAGACAATACAGCTGGAAAAATAGGCCACCTTCGTTGCTGCCGTTCATCAAAAAGCTAATCTAACTCCTGTACTCAAAGAAAGGGTTACATTTTCATTTCAGTAGTGCTGATGCAGATGGATATTTGAATGGGATATTCAATTGCAACATGCTTTGATTCTGGCCCCAGGGTTCTCTTTAAGGAGAAGTCTGAGCTAGCCATAGAAGAATTGAAGTAATATACACCACAGAGGGAGAACAGGAGTCACTGCATAACATCACCACAAATCTTAGGCTTGAAGAGCCTCCTTCACTTTTCTGAATGTTGCACCACCAACAAAAATGGTTACTTACCTTACAGTAACTGTGGTTCTTCAACCTTTATTGTTCATATATATTCCCATCGTTGGTGTGTGTGTGTCCAATGAGTCCAGATTCTTTGGGCTTTCGATGTCCATTGGAGGCTGCACCTGTGCCCTCAGTGTCCTCATGCCGCCAACCAATGCAAAAAGGGCGGGGCAACCCCAATGCCCCTCAGTTTCTTGGCCAATACTGAATCTAGGTGTTCTCAGAGTTCATAGTAGTAGGGAAGTGGGGTGGATTGTGGAATTTATATGAACACATCTCAAAAAACCACAGGTAGTGTAAAGTAAGTAACAATTTCTTCTTTTTTGAGTACTTGTCCATCTATATTTCCAGTGTTGGTGACTGACCAAGCAGTGACCTAGATTACAGCAGAGGGAGCTAGGAGTCTACCTAAACATTGATTGTAGGGCAGCCCTATCAAAATTAGTATCAGATCTGGATGCTTCCACTGGGCAGTAATACTGGGCAAGTATCTGCACTGAACCCCAAGTAGCTGCCCTACATATCTCCAGCATGGAAACATTTCTCAGAGAAGAAACAGAGGTTGCTTGTGATCTAGTAGAGTAAGCAGTCAATCTCAGAGGTGGGTCTATGTTTGCTAATTCATAACATAGCTTTATGCAAGCAGAGACCCAGTCAGACAGCTTTTGTGTTGAAGTGGCCTGTCCTTTCACCTCGTCCTTCCAGGCTATGAATGGTCTGAGGGATACCCTCAATGACTTTTTCTCTGTAGATAGAGAGTGCCCTCAGAGCATCTAGGGTATGAAGTCATTTTTATTTGACTGGGTTTTTTTGGAAAAATTACAGGTAGATGTATAACCTGATTTAAATGAAAGCCAGAGAGAGTACTTTTAGTAAAAGATAAGGTGTGTCTTTATGAAAACTTGTATATGGGGGACCTGTCACCAGTGCTTGTAACTCTCCTGCCACCCTTCTAGCCAAAGTTATTGCTACCCGAAAGGCAGTTTTAACTGAAAGATGAAAGAGGAACATGCAGCTAACGGCTCAAATAGTTGGGCTTAACAACTCTGTGAAAACAACAGTTAGCGCCCAATGAGAGGTAGGTTTCCTAACTGGGAAATATAACCTCATAAGGCCCTTAGGAATCTGGCCAACATAGGGTTAGAACATGTAGAATGCCCCTGAACTGGAGGATAGAAATCTGAGATGGCTGCTGGGTGACCCCTGAGTGAGCTCACTGACAGTCCAGAGTTCTTTAATGAGAGAAGGTAGTCCAGTATGTCTGGCAACTGTGCCAGTTATGGGCATAAATGGTGGTGGTGGGCCAAGATAATAAATCTATTTCAGTTAACAGCATAGTATACCTCGGAGAGGGATTTCTACTGTGGATTAAGACCTTTGGTACTTTGATTGAAATAGGTTCATTCCACTGAAGTCAGCTAGCCAGTATCCAAGCTGTGAGGTGCAGGGAACGTGGATCTGGTTGGGGGCACTGACACGCTCTGCAATCCTAAATCTGGCTAGAGGGGTAACTGGATCAGAGCTTGGATAAAGAGATTTTTTAGGTTTGTATACCGGAATTGTCTCAGCCATGCTGGAGCTACCACGATCATTCTGGCTGAGTCCTGCCTGAGTTTTCTGAGAACGCTTGGGATTAATGCAACTGGAGGGTAAGTGTATATCAGGCCTGGGGACTCAGGCCACGGAATCAGGAATGCATCAGGTAGGATCCTGAATCTGCTCCCCTCTGGAACAGAATTTTTGACAGTTCTTGTTTTCTCTGTCTGAGAAATCTGTCTTGGATTATGTTATCCTTTATCAACCACTTATGGTCACTTGAAAAGTGTCTGCTGAGGTGATCTGCCAGCACCTTCTGTGTTCTGCTGGTGACAGGTGTATTGCTCTTAGAATAATTTCATGACGGATACAAAAATTCAACAGACATACAGCCTCCTGATATAGAGGAGTGGATGTTGTTCCCCCTTGCTTGTTTATAATCAAACATTGTCCATCATGATTTGAATGGTCAGTCCTTTTAAAAGCTGGAGGAAAGTTGTGCACATCCACTGTCAGGGCTTAACTCCAAGACATTTTTGTCAAGCTTGTTCTCTGAGGTGTCCATATGCCTTGTGTTTGATGGTTGTCTCAATAGGCTCCCCACCCCATTGTGTAGATATCATCAAACATTTGGTGGCAGAGAACAGAAGAGAGAGAGACACTCCCTTGCAGAGAGTCTTTTCACTTGTATTGACATATCCAGGTGATGTATGCTTGGCTGATATACAGACTTCAACCACCCAGGCATGCGGTAATGGTGAAGTCTGGCATGTTGAGTTACATAGGCGCAGGAGGCCATTTGACCTAGCACCCTGAGAAAAGTTCTCCCTGGTATCTTCAGGTGAGTCTGTAGGTGGAGGGATAGGTCTAGTTTGGCTTGAAATCTTTCCGGTGTAGACAAGTCATTGCTGTCCTGGAGTCCTACAAATTCTAACCCTTAAGTTGGAGTCAGTATTGACTTTTCTCTGCTTACTTCCAGACTTAAGGAGGCAATAAGTTGCAGATTCCACTGAAAAGAGTATGTTACTTGTTGGTGTGACTTTCCACAAGTGAATCAGTTGTTTAACTACAGGAACACCTGGACTTCTTGGATCCCAAAGTAAGCTACCCCTACCGCTAAGCATTTTGTCAATACTCTTGACTCTGTTAGTAAACTGAATGGTAACACTGTACTGGTAGTGGTAACTGCCAACTTAAAACCTCAGATACCTTCTGTGGGTAGGGTGAATTGCTACATGAAAATAATCATCTTGGAAGTCAAGAACTGAATGCCGTCGTGTGGATTTAAGATTGGAATTATTAATGCCTGAGTCAACATCCTGAATTTAAGCTTGTGGATAAAGACGTTCACCTGTCTCAGGTCCAGAATAGGGCAACAAGCCCTTTTCTTTTTCGGAATCAGAATATGAGTAAACCCCCTTTCCCCTTTGATCTTGAAGTGCCTCCTCCAATGTGTTGAGATTCAGAAGTAACTACACCTTTTGATGTACCATGCTCTTGTGTTGGGGTGGCTGAAAAGAGACAGGGATGCTGGGGGGGCTGGAGAGGGTCTGAAACTGGATGGAACAGCCCATCTCTATGATTTCCACAACCAATGGTCTGTAGTGATGGAGCTCCAGACCCCACAAAATGAAATAAAGGCTTCCCAAATGGAGGGCATATGTAGAGCTGGGTGAACATTTTCAGACAAATAGTTTCTTCACAGAAAAATGCAGTTTGGGATCTACTAAAACTATTCACAAATTCAGCACAAATTTGCCAAATAGTTACAGGCAAAAAAAAATGTTTTGAGCTATATCCACAAGAGGGGCCATTCAGAAAGGAGGAAGAGGACTTGGTGGTGGTTCCCCTCTTTCATTTTACAACCGTGCAGTTAAAGCACTATCTACAACAAATCATGAAAGAAAAGGCCACATTGCGAGTGTCGAATCTGGGATGCTGCAAGTTCTGACTCATAGCCACAGGTGGTGAGAAGGAACGGAGGGATGATTGGGGGTCACCCCACTCTTTATGGCCTTGGTAGGCCCCCAATGGAAATTATTGGACAAAAGAATCCAGCCTTGAGTGCATTCAGTACATCTGCACCAACAGTGGCATATATATGGACAAGCATTTAAAGAAGGGTCCAATCCTGCTCCCACCACTAAAGCTTCCATTACCTTCAACGGGAGCATTAGTGAGCCCCAGATAAAGAGCTCTGCATCGCACATTATGTGCCTCGCTGTGGGGTATGCTAATACATCTGAAAGAAGGAGAAAGTATTATTCTGTGCACCATAAAATAACCAAGTGGCCCAAGTCAGGCAAGGCATGTTGGGAATTGATTTCCTGAATATGTTTCTAAAATGTACTTTGCTCTTTTCCACATGATATCCCACAGCCTGATCTGGAGGCATAAAAATCACAAACAGCGACATTTTACAACACTCTTAAAAGAAGTCTATAAATCATCATAATCATATAATGCACCTCTTCATTAGAAAAATCGGTTTATTTTAAAGTATAGGAGTTCTAAAAGGTTACATATGAAAAATGCTCATGCTTTAGAGTGCAGTAGTTTTAAAGGGTTATATCTGAAAGAAACAGAAAGAAATATAGTACATACCTTTCATTTCCATAATGATCCGGAGAACCCGGTGGGATTGTAAATTGCAGACTGAGGGCTAGGAAGGATAGCTCTTTTATCTTTTTAAAACTAACAAAGAATTCAATAGTAATAATGCTAAATTATTACAAAGTCTTTGTAATAATCACACCAATACAGAGCTCCTTATCTACAAAGCGTTTTACAAATTGTAACTCATTAACCCTTACCTAATTTCTGTAAGCTACATAAGTGTCAATTACCCTCTTATAACAGGTCTGAAAATGTATTTGCAGAAGCAGCCTATAGTTTTAGCTGCCTTTATTTTGATGTTTCTAAAATTTGGCACCTCAAAATTAAGGTAAACATAATTAAAGGCCACACTTGAAAATGTGGCCCTGAACAACAAAGGGAGCCTCCGAACTTGGAAGCTCCTGAGGAAACTCAGGAAAGTTAAAATGAAACAACTAAAGCAGAGACCTTAATGAGCATACATTAAATTACATGAATCTCCATATGGATGCTCTCCTTCAGAGGTAAAGTGGGTTTAGTTCACTGTAGCTTAATCTGGAGCCATCCTTCTTGGCTCCTGGTGTTGTCCTCAATTGACCCCACTGTGACCCTTCCTTGTAAAATATATTTGGATTGGCCCTGGACTCTACTATTTCAATAGTTTGGTAAATGTTGAGAAAGTAGTTCCTGAAAATATTTTTAGAGCTAGATCTAGTTTACCAGCTGATTCTTACAAGATTTAGGAAGTTTAAAAGGTTTGCCAAGCTGCTATCAAATTTTGTAATTAGACTGCTGTTTGACCATGGGGGTGTGGACATTTTCCTAGGGAACTTTCAGTGCTGAACTGTAAATCTTTTATTCCTATTACTGGTGAAAGTAATGATTCTACATTCCTTATCGGGGATTAGATTCAATTTGTTTTTGCAAACAAGCACTTTCACAGTAAAAATCTTCTTTTACAACCGGTGCAATGACTATTGGACCCTGCATAAATTAAGGCAAAGAAAAAACCCTTTTCATCTTCTTGGCTACTTTCTATTCCCCGATGATCCCTGGATGGTATTTTAATGGGGACCAATCCTACAGCTCATATTTTTACAAAACTTCTTTTGACTTCAACTGTCATGTGTTATCTTATGAGAACAAGAATAGATGCCAGATCTCCCATTGACTTCAATGGGAGTGTTACCCAAGTAAAGTCCCACTTTGGACTATGCACATGCCTGTTAATTTCTCGGTATGCCCAGAGCCCTAGCCTGGCAGCCTGTTCTGCATTTCAGCTCAGATGGGAGATATCCCACATTTTTAGGAGGAAAAGAAAACGTTTCTCAGGCAAACTGCTAGCCATTTTCAGATTCTCAGAGCTCTAGTATGTTAGAAGTCTTGAGAGAGAAGAATTAGTGGGCAGAATACAGGTGACTGGATTAAAGGTGTGTAATAAATACAATGCATTACTGGACCTGACTTTGGTCTGGTCTACCCTAGAACATTTTGCTGGGATAGCTATGATGGCTAGGAGTGTGAACAAAGAAAAAAAATCACACACACTCTAGTTATGCCAGCAACACCCCTCCAGTGTAGACACAACTATGCCAACAGAAGAGTGCTTCTCTTGGTGTAGTTAACATCATCCAGTATAGCTAAGCTGACAGAACTCCTTCTGACGGCTTACACGGCCTCTCCACTAGGAGGCTCTGCTAGCATAGCTATACTGGCCAAGGCTCTGTAGTGTAGGCAAAGCCTTTAGCTAATAAATGTCTCCATCACGTGATATTTATAACTTAAATAGAAAAGGGTGTATGTGTAATAATACAATGTAGGCAACAGTATTGCCAATAGTAAGTTTATATAAGGAAAAAAATAATCTTTGTGTGGATAATGTTCAAATAAAAGTCAGCACCTTAAACTGGTATAACAACAGCCAAAATAGTAAAAAGAGAGACATTATGGGAACTAAAGGAAAACAAAAGTTTATTTGCTTGTTCTGCTCTTTCTGCTACGATTTTATAAAAAAGTTGCCGGCTTAATTTAGCACTGGCAATTGCCAGGCAATGGTAGAATTGTGTCTTAATTTTCAATTTCTTTGTATTTCTGGGTTTGCCACACTCTACCTCTAACTACACAGAAATCCAGCAATCAGAACAGAGAACAGAGAGTCAGGACACCTGGGCTCTATTCTTGTTACTGCCACTGACTAGTTCTGTGGCCACAGGCACTGTATTTGCCTCTTTGTGTTTCATAGTCCCCATTTATAAAAGGGGGATAATAATAGTTACCCTATTTGGAGTGTCACGAAGCAGAATTGATGCATTTCTGTAAGGTGCCTTAAGTTGGAAATATTTGCATAGAAGGTGCTGAAGTAGTGTAAAATATTGTTTATTTTGTGAAGCTGATTGTTTTTAGTTTTTATTATTATTTTGGAGTTTAAAAATAAATTTGAAAATATAAGCTAAGGAAGCATCTTCAGTATAAACTTGGAAGACTTGTAGGTTCTTTGATTGTGCTGGTGAAAAACAGGCTGAGCTTACGGTAGCTGAAGTTAATGGAGTTTTTGCCTATAAAGTGATGCAAAGAAATAAATATTAAGCCCTTAATTAGCACAGGCAAGAAAGGGCCAAGTGTGGACTGGGAGATTTTTTCAAGTCCAGTACTATATATTTTCTCTCAGCCCAATACCTATCTCCAACACCTGGTCTGTGATCTTTAACAATATACATATCCATGTTTTGAACTGCATTCAGAATTGCTGGACAGAGAGGAGATCAATGAAATAAAGATACCTCATTTGAAGGGGAGCCACATTCAGATTTCAGCAAAACATATACAAATGTAATCTGACATTACATGACTGAAGATGGCGTCTACTAAACCTCCTTCTGAAATACTCCCTTTTCCTCCCTTCATTTCCTCTGAACCAACAAACTTCCTGAGAGATACAATACACTGGCTCTTACAATATTTATCAAATCATTTGCAGGCTGCTGAAGGCACTGACAATCTCATTCTTTGGAAGTGTGGAGTGGAGTTTCCTGCAGAGCTCTATTTTTGGGTTGCTACTTTTTTATTTATAAGAATGACTTGTCTGTAGTCATTTTTGACACTGCATTCTATATGTAATGCTGATGTTCACGTTTACTATGCATTTGGTTAGTGCAGTGCTGGCAATACCATACAAGTTCTCTGAAACTGTGGACTAGGTTGTATAACTACCAATTCTATATCAGTTACACCTACTTTTCAGACTGCATGCTTACTTCTATCTATGAATACAGCTCACACGGCCATTCTGTAGGAGAAAGTTCATGTATCCACCTGCACAGATGTTACAGATACAGGATTCTGCTGTCTTCTATCTGCTTTTCCCCCCTTCTAGTATGAAAGCTACAGTACTTGACATGCATAGTGACACAATAAGGATTAAGTAGAAATTTAGAATCTGTCATGTCACTTCCAAGTATTCAGTGTCTTTTGGTCTTTCTTAAAATTGAATGAAGGAAGACAGTTATGGAAGTAGAGCTTTCAGGATTCCCACTTTTTGCCATTTTATTTCATGGACAAAGAAATTTGAAAGGATCAATTACTGGCAAGCAATATGACACCCAGGATTCTGGAGTCACCAAATAAACCAATATCTCAACTTCTTGTAGAGACTGATAAAACCTGTGATTCTAAGTTAATTTGATGCCAAACCATCTTTATATTTCAAAGAGCAATAAATAGCGAGTCTACAGCAAAGACAAAAATATGAGAGGGCAGAGGGCAAGCTTGAGCTGTGCCTATGTTCAGGAAGAATTAATTCTCAGTTTCTTTAGGGCCAAATCCTCGACCCAACCTGGTTTGGGATAGGCTGGGAGCTAAGGAGTTCTTCAGGGACAGAAAAGAAAAGAAACAACTGAAGTGCGCTTCCAACCCAGGGAGGAATGTGCAGTGAATCTACATAGTCATGGATCTACCAGCCCCTCTGCAGCCATCCGCCAGCACATAAAACCCTGGTCCCTGCTGAGGCACAGATTGCCCCCAAGGAGCTGTGGTTTGTCGCTTGCATTGGTTGCAGATTCATACCTTTGCTGTTCAGGTGTGGGGCAGTGGGTCTAGAGCCAATGTGATGGCTCAAGGCCTTAGCCTAGATGTCTCTTACCCTTGGAAGAGCCATTCGGAACAAACCCCACCTTGGGAGTGAGAGAAGAGGGATAGGAAGGAGAGCAAGGGGTGCTACTGAGACTTGTGTATGGGGGCGCGGGAGACAAGCTGGCTCTGATTAGGAAGGGGAGTCCAGAGATTCCTACCTGCTCCCCAGCCTGATCCTGGACACCGTGGCAGCCACTCCAGACCCTCTGGGTCCCACTCTCACCTCTGACCCCCTGTGCATGCACAAATTTAAGTGGAAGCGGAGGTCCCTACAACATCTCCATTATGGGAATAAAGTGCTAGCCCCCGCCCCTCCTTCCTCACCCTGACACCCCTTCCTCACCTGACACCCCACTCCCTAGCAATGCTTTGAGGAAAATTACATATGGATCTCCTCTCTCCAACAGGTGTTTGAATGGAGGAAATGCTCTGGGCCACTCCATTGTTTCTTAATATATACACTGTAACAATTCTACTGTAAATATTTCAGTATGATCATGCACATTCTATAGAGTCCATTGCAATGCCTACATGGTGCTTATAAAAAAAATGGGCTTAAAGCTTTTTTCCCCCCTATTTTTTTTTTCAGTTTTATCAGCAAAAGCCTTCAGGCAGATCTTTACAGGTATTTAGGCACCTAACTCCCACTGAAATAGAAAATTTAAAAATCTGGCCCTTAATCATTATTTTTTAGACAATCAAAAAAATCTCTCTTTCAAAATGTGATACTACCCAGGCACTGAAGAATAGGACTACACATAATGCATCATAAGCAGAGAAGAAGTTTATTTTTTTTTTTAATTCTCATTTACTGCTGCAATATGGTTGTATATATTACAGGCACTGGGTGCAGTGGCATGCATCTGTTATCCCGCTACTTGGGAGGCTGAGGCTAGTGGATCACTCAGGGATTTTGGGCTGTGGTGCGCTATGCCATTCGGGTGTCCGGTGTCACTGACAGCCTGGCCTGCGGGAGCTGAAGGATTGGCTAGAATGACGTGAATGACGTGTTATGATTGGCGCTCTCTCTATGAGGGCTGATGGATTGATTGATCAAGGTGATATTACAGGCATGGAATAAAGGTTATGAAAGAACAGTTCTCATCAACTAGGGAGAAATGGGACACTGAGCTCTAGTTGAAAGCCAGTACAGACACTGAAACAACTTTTGAATCGAACCTGGCCTAGAGATTGAGAAAATGCTGTCAGTCAAGTAGGTTGAAAAAAACATTGAAGGGTCTGTGACTAAAAGTTGTTGGCCTGAAATGGCTGTTCAATGGCCTATGCTAAATGAGTGTCATCACGTTCCGACTCCCTGTGGACAGGTCTCCACATCAAAAAAGTCATCATCTTAATTGGCACTAATTGGCATAATTGCTGTCGGTCTTAGCCGATAAACCAAGCATAGAAAGAGGCACGGAGCTTGAACTACCTTTCAATCCTGCACCTGTTCTGTGAGTAGAGCGAGGACTTCAATATCCAGAGCTATCAATCCAGAACCTTCCACAAACACTAAACTCCGGTCAAACAACTTCAGAAAACTGCAAGATCTCATTATCCACCACCTCAATATTTCTGTATGGCAAGATGCCTACATTGTCTCACTTATATTATTATTTAATGATAGTTAAAATAAACTGCTTCCTGATTCCTCTCTAACATTTGGACTGCAGATATTGGACTGAGACAGAAATCCAGAAATAGAGACTAGATCAGGATATTCTCCAATTTTTACACATTATTTCTTGAGAAAACCTTTCAGGAAAAGAGGACAAGTCTCTCTGGGACTCAAGGTCTTCCAAGAACATCCCACTACTTCATTCCTGTTCATCGGTACCACTGATTTACATTATATTCAGATGTGTATGAAAAGCTTCTCCTGCAAATCCAAAATTGCCCAGTTTTGTCTTTCGGCCAGTTTTACAAGAAGAAAAAAGAGACCAGTGCCATTTCAGAAGCTTTCAACATGCCAAAGGCACTGCTTCTGATTTATCAAGGATGAAAGTCATGTAATAATAAAAACCCACCTTACCCTCCCTTACTTTATGGCAGATTACCTATCCTTTACTGACTGCTCCATTTACATTACCTCTGGATTTATCCCATTTCATTATCATCCATTTCTGCATTACAAGGACAGTCAGTAATCTATGCATTGGATTGTTTTAGAGGTGCCAAATATTCATTTCTTGTATGCAGTTTGTTGTTTTCTGGATTCAAGATCAAACTACAAATATATTTTTTTCAAAAACAATTTTTATTACAGAGTGGCCTCGAACCCATCACAACTGTCTTTTGTTCACAGCCATGCTCACTGAATTGTTATGTTATTCAGGAGTTCACGCCAATGAATTGAGCTAATTTAGACACTTGCAATGCTTAGGATCAAGCATACAACAAACAATAAAACAGCGAGTTTAGTTTAATAGTTCTGCTTACTATTGTGGGCAAGAACAGTGTAGCCAGAAGTAGTCCAGAAGTGTCAAACAAAGTCCAAAGGGTCAATCAAATGAAATCAAAGTAGCCTATATTAGAAAAAAATTACTGCAAGAATGTAAAATATCTATCTGTATACAGCGGGAGATAATTTGAACCTAAATTGAAGTAGCTATTCTTTTACCCACAGACATATATAGAGTCTTCAACCAACAGACACATTCCAGTTATTGAAATGGGATCACATCAGTCTAAAATAGTTTCATACAACTGAAGAACTTGTCAATAGATGAAGGAACTATTGGCTAGCACATCTTTGTCTGAAACAGGAATGGATGTTGGAAAAGGAGTTGTTATTCTCCTATTACTGTTTGAAAGTGTGCTATAAGTTATATATAGTGTGGAAAGACTAGATTTTTAGTGTGGAGGGAAAACTATTGTCCCTTGGTCTCAATTCACTTGCTTTCTATTATGGCATCTCCAATCAATATATGCCTCAATGTCTTCAGCTTGGTTGAGTAACCAAGGCTACAAATGACTACTGTCCCCAAGAGTTTGCCGAAGTTCTCTAGTTAAGGAGGAGAACATAATTCTTATTTACAATCAGTTTCCAGAATAATCATAAACACGGCTAGGCCGCTAGTAAATTTTTCTTTTAACTTTCCTTTAGAGCTTCTGGCATTATAAGAATATTTCCCAATATTTTCTGAGATCAAATCCTCTTGTTATCATGCTATTTTTATTTCTATTTTACAAGCCCCTAAAGAACATTATTGCCTGGTCATCAACCAGTGCTCCATTTCATTTTATGTATCAAATTCCATCTCTCAGATTGAAATCCAATCTGTTTTAGATTATTCTTTAGGTGAAGCAAGCTGGAAACAGGAGTCCCGTCAAACAGGACTAGTGTCATAACTAGTGCTATGCAAAGCTTTCATGATGAAATCCAAAACAACGTAAAACCTGCATGGTTTCTGGGTTCATTATAATGCCAAAAACATTTTTAAAAAATCTTAAACTTTTCCATTCTTTTTTCTTATAACAAACCAAACAAATTCTAGGTGATAACTTACGGAACACATACAAAAAATACTATTCATGGAAATGATAAAAGACCAAGACACAATGCTTGAATTCCTGCGTATTAGCCACAGTATTTCCAGCACACAGATTTTAATGGCACAGACTAAGTTAAAAAAGAGACAATAAAAAGGAAATCAAAGTCAAGAGGGAAGTGGCGGCAGGGAGCGTGGGGATTAGTTGACCAGTTCTAGGAAACTGTCCCAAATGAATTTTTCCTGGAGTGTGCCACCTATTGTATACGATCCTTTCCTTCTCAGGCAGGACTGCCAGTCCATTGTATCGTCCTTTGTGCCTTGAGAGGGGAAGGCAAGGAGGAGAAGTTTAGGTTTTTTCCAGGATAGCAAAATTTGACATATGGCCAGTAAAACTTTATGTAGCGATCCTCTTTGTACGGCTGGGCAGATGACCAGTACACAGGTATCTGCTTTAAGGTCAAGTGAAATCTCCTGGATCATGTTAATTCTGATTTTAGTGCTATCTCAGGAGCTTGAAACAACAGGGCATAACCAGCACATATATGCACGTGTGGCTCCTTCACCCCTCACCTCCAGCATTGATCTTTGGGGCAGCTTTAATTTTATAAAGTCTCGGGGGTGACCAGCACACCCTAACGATGGTTTCTTTGTTGAATGAGATAATATTGAAGGCCCAAGCTTGCTTCCTTGATCTCTTATATTCTTCTATTCCACTGTGGGGGTGAGATATTTACTGCCAGTCCCTTCTTGCATTTTTGCCTTATTATATCTATATTAGCTCTTTAGTGCATCACTGGGAACTCATGCAGCATAACTGATAGCCTGGGGAAATACTATAACTCTCTACAAAATTTGTTGAGTTCTGGTGCTTCCAGGCCAAATTCTGAGGTGAGCTGGTGACTGTGATGGTTCTTGCATTACCCTAAATCACCTTGTTACCCCCCTGCGTTGTTCCCCAGCTCCGCCTCCAGTAGCAGGAATCTCGCTCCTTAGTTAGGTGTTAGCCCCCGAATACCACTTGCCTGTCAGCCACTCAAGTACTCTCCTCTGGGCAATACCAGCCCTTTCTTTGTCTTGCCAGTTAACAATAGTGTACCCCAGTCCCTGATCCCCTGTGAATTGTTCTTCTGTGATATGCAGCTCCTGATACTGGCTACGCACAGAAATACCAGTTCTGTTGTCCTCAAAGGAACAGTACGCACACCAGCTTGTAAGCGTCAGCTCAGGACCAGCACTTTGATTAACAAGACAGCACTGAGATAATAAACTCTCTTATTTTCAGCATAAAGAGCAAAGTCTAGAGATTCAGGAGATAGTGAGCAAGGATAGTAGGAATAATTGGTTACATATAAAACAAAATCATAACAGGCTATCAGGTAACTTCCTGTCTAAAGAAGTTTTCTCAAAGTCTTTTTTAGCGTTTTGAACCAAGATTGGCTGATATTCCATTTTCAAGAATGTAACACACTACACATTTACTTCCTTGGTGCAGGATGAAGGGGTGTCTTCTTGCCCCATCCAGGGCAAACCAACACTCCAACAAACAACAGTCCATTGCCCTCACGTCAGGCCTTTGTTCGGCCTCCGGGCTCACTAATCCTTACTATGGTATCGGGTTTTCAATAGTCATTACCCCTTGTCACGGAGTTTCCATTCTACCTTTCTCAATGGAAAGATAGAGGAACCAGGCCTTTCCTCGCCATGGTTTCTGGTCCAGAGACTTTTCAATAAGCAGTCAAGCTTGACTACACAGACCCCTTTGCTGCCTTCCTGGACCACTTCCTACCTTTCCCAGCTTCTTCCCAGGCTCACAGTGTACCAGCTCTCCCCTCTCTCTAAGCCTCTTCTACAGACTCACTGCAGAGCTTCTTAGCACTATCTGCCATCCAGCTGGTTCTGCTGCAGGTGAGTTTTATGTTTCTCTGGCAGGGCATCCCTTACTCAGCAGGAGTCTTCCTGACTCCAACCAGGCTTCCCCCACTGAGGGGGAGTCAGAGATGTGCCCTCCTTCCCAGTCAGCCCCCAACTGAGCCAGGTTCAGCCCTTTTAACTGCCCCTTCCAGGCTTGACATCCACTGCAGGGGTAGTGGGGCAAGGCTGATTGAACCCACAGGTTCAATTGAACCCCCTTTGACCCAGTGTGGGCTGGTATAGCCTCCATCACAGATGAAAGGAGAAATCTGGGAAGTGTGGACATGATGGGTCTGATTCTTCATTGCCTGGCATCCTGTGTAGCTAGTTGCACCTATATAAAAGGGAGTACAAAGTGGGTGTAAAACACTGCTATTCTGATTTAGTAGCCTTTTACATTCACTTTGCACAGGTGCAAGGCAAGGGAGAATCTGCCTCTAAAACTGGGATTTTCAAAGGAGCCATAATGAGTTATGTACCTAAATACCACCGAAATTCAATGAGTTGGATACCTAACTCCCTTACCCTCCTTTGAAAATCCTAGCCTTAAAAATAGAGAGAAATATTTGCTTACATTTACATTAGAACCAAAAGCTACAAGTGGAGGGACAAACCTGGACTACTTGTGCAAGCTGAAGCTGGCAGGTTTCCCACAGTCCTAATTAGAAACAACAGGCCTACTAAAGTAGTAACCTGTCTGCCCATTTTTAGATAGCAGGGGCTCCCAGGTTAGAAATTACATCTCTTTCAGTTTGACTCAGAGGTAACTCCCAGTCTATTCCTTGTGACAAGTCTGAAATTAATTCTGAACAGTGAAGATCTAGAATTTAGTCTCCATCAAATTCCTCCAGAGAGGAGGAATGTCCTGTGATTTGTCAGGGTCCATCAGAAAGAAATCTGTGGAGGGTTTAAAGCTACAGCTGTTAAATCATATGCCTGCTTTTTATACTTTGCTTCCCCAATCTTCAATTTTTACTCTTTTTGGCCTCAGTCAAACTAACAGATCACCTTGAAAAGAGAGTTTTCTGTGCATCACTTTGCTATGTTGAAGCATCCTCTATACACTCAGGAGCGGCGCCAGGGTTTTTGGCGCCCTAGACGGGGGTCCTTCCGCGCTCCCGGTCTTCGGGGCACTTCGGCGGCGGGTCCCGGAGCGAGTGAAGGACCCGCCGCAGAATTGCCACCGAAGACTCGGAGGGACCCCCCCCAAATCCTGGCACCCCCCAAATCCTGGCACCCTAGGCAACTGCCTAGGTCACCTAAATGGAAGCGCCGGCCCTGTATACACTAGACCTGTAAGACCCAGAGTCTCATCTGCTATAAACTGGCATTTCTCCACAATGTAGCAACACCAATTTACACCAGCTGAGGATCTAGCCCATTTTTCATGCTTCTCCATTTTCATTTACAATTTGGTTAGAGGGTCTCTTTACTTTCTAGATCCATCATCTTCAAGAAAACCATGATGGCATCCAGTGGTTTAAAATTTTCTAGAATATATGAGTTATGTCTCCAGTTTTTCCATTCATCTGAAAGATTGTCAGGAGTCTCCTTCATCTGACCAGTAAATGCCTTGGCATCCAGACAACACCTGATTTACAGAGCATATGTTGACAAATGACTTATGTCTTCTATAAGATTAATTACTAATCACAATAAGAAATAGGCTCAACTGTTCACAGGTTCAATGTAAACTCATTTTTGCTGTAGTTTATGGCATTAATATTTAAACAATTAGACTAGGTACTGGGGAGCAATATGAAGATTCACACTACGATACTTAGTAGAAAAAAAGAACTTTAAGTTTTCCTGCTTGATTCTTTGTCCTAGGAAGTAACACAAATCCAACCTGACTGGGACTTTGATCTTTCATTTTCACTGGACGGTTTTAGTAACTCAATTTGCAAAGCTATCTGTATTGAAATTCCTTCTCGTACCATTTGTGCACTGCTCCTCAATGTGGAATACAACAATCAAAAAGACTTTGAGAAATGTAAAATCACATCAGCTTAAGAATCTGCCAGTTGTTAGTTTTAGCCTTTTACTGCGAGTACATATTATATAAATAGCATATTACGTATGAAAAAGCTATGTTCAAAGTATAAGCAGAGTCTGAATGAATTCTCCTCTGACAGCTAGCTAGGAGGGGAGAGACTTGGTGGGTGTCCTGCTCACAGTTTTATTATGAACCCTGCTTGTGGCATTTTCCCAAATTAATGTTGTGTGACTTCCCTCCTTTCATTAAAAGTTTCTTTTTTACACTCAGACTTTGTGCTTGTGAGTGGGGAAGTATTGCCTCTCAGAGGCTCCCAGGGGTGGTTTGTAATTTTCCCAGGTCACTGGGTGGGGGCTCGAACTAGTTCTGTATTGTATTGTTGTATTGTTGAAAAGGAACCCCTAGATACTGAACCCAGCCCTGGTTGCTGCTGGCTCTACCTGGCAGAAGGGTTACAAAAGAAAGATAGATTGCAAATTTAAGCTCTTGAAAGCTAGAAAATGAAGTTGTCTGTGAAAACTTAATCTGATCTCTTTGTGTAACAATGATACAGTTGTTAATTATATTATCAGATACTATTCTTCCCAGAGGACCCAACCTCATTCAGTGCCCAGGATGGATGTACTTAAGGAATGAGGCAACTTTTCAATATTTTTCTCCTCATCGTTCATTTAGTGGACTCTGCCTTATTTGCTGCATGCCATCTAAAGCCTACAATAATACAGAATCAGATATTTCCTTATGATCAGAGCTAGGTTGCTCATTGCTGTAATAGCTGCATGCTTCAAAAACATTAATGATTCCTAACCTTTCTGAAACTGGTCAATCCATTTCTATTAAGTCTTCACCATTTCAGGAAGGACACACTTATGTAATCAGAATTTTGTGGTTGCAAAGAATTTTTTTCCCCCGGCCACATTGGCAGGATCTTGAGCAGACGAGGGTTTGAGGACCCACATGGGAAAGTGGTGGCTGCCCTCTTGGGAAGGATTTAGCAGGCATCGGCATCATTTGTTAGAAAATTGTTTGTGCAAAATTCACCTAATCCTGTGAATGCAGAAGTCGAGCACTGGTGGGCTTCAACCCTTCTTCAACAGAGCTGGACAATTTCCCCTCCACCCCAGAAAATAGTAAGTTCACCAAAAATATACTTTTGGAGCATTTCATGAATTTGGTAAATAGTTCACCAAAAAAATCCAAACCAAGCCTGTAAACAAAAGCTTCAGAAAATGGTGAAATGGTTCTTCCATTAGACTTTTTTAAAACGAAACATTGATTCAGAATGTCTCAATTGATCCGAACAACATTTTTTTGGCTTTACGTTTTCTTGTAAAGAACAAAAACAGTTTTAGTTTGAAACAAACTGATTTTCCCCCTGATTTTTTGGTTTGGCTACTGAATTGAAAAACCAGTTACCTACTCAGCTCTGCTCCTCATCTTTCCCCATAAATCTAAAGGCCTGGCCAGGAGATTAGGAAAAGATGGGTAATTCCTACTCAGGACTATGCCTAACTATCCTTGCTTCCGAAGTTCCAGGATTTTATGAGCAATGCACACAGTTCTTTTGAACTTTCCATAACAATGGGGTGAGGGCAGCAGATTCGTAGGACTTAAGGGCTCATGGCATCCCTGGGAATATCATTCCAGAAATATTAATTAACAAATAACGTGTTCAGAATGGTATAAAAAGCATGATAGTTCCCCAAAGACACAACTAACAGCACTACATAGTACGTTGGGATATATCCAAAGATTCATGGGTGAATCATAAAGGCAAATAGCACGACAAACCAGTCTATTACAGAATACATAGAATACCTTTGCAAAAAACTATGCTAGCAAAGGGAAAGCATGTATTAACCTGTAAGATGCAGTGGGTGCCATTTCAAAGACAACATTCACTCACACTCTCTGTTGAGATTCCATAGAATTTCCCTATACGTGAAATAAGAAATAAATGAAAGTGTTGTGGATACATTGCAGTGGTAAATGTTGACTTTTAACAGCAAGCCATATATAAAATAAATGGACACTTTATAGTCCCATTAAAAAATTATAGTGCAGAAGGACAATGAAGAGCATCTCTATTAATCTGAGATCTAAAAATTCTCTATTGGAACCCTATCCTTTCTTTGCTGCTTTTCCTTTCGCACCTCCATTCAGCATTGTATCATTTCCCCTGTGTTTTCCATGCAGGGTATTTTACCTAGGAGAAGTCGGAAAGTGTTTGTTTCTTTGACAGTGGCTGATAATGAGTTTATTGGTGTAAAGATGTTTCATAAGGGTCAATACATAGCTTTCTCTAGAGGGACTCAGAGTTTTTTCAGCACATAGTAAACTGAGAATGTACTTTTGCTGCTTCTGAATCATATCCATTCCTGCAAATTACTGTGATTTCACCATTTTTGTTATGGATGAGACATGGGGGAGGGGGAGAGAGAGAGAGAAAGAAAAATCAGGTCAGTACTCACAGCATGGTCCAACAAAATCACTCTTACAATGACACAAAAGTTATTAATATGAAATGTAACTAGACTATCATGTTACTCTTTTCATATCTCATTACCACCTGCTGAATTATATCATAATAATTAGAGAGACGTCAATATCTTTTCATGTCAGATCACTGAAGATCAAGCATGGAGATGATACAATTTGCATTTTATTATTCCAGCTATGTCATGCCTCTCTGTTTACTGACATAGCTTTCTTAGGTGACAATAGGTGTACATATCGCCATTATGGTAGAAGGGATCCTAGTATTTCTTCATATGAACAATTTGTTTGATGTTTTGGGATTCCCCCAGGCCAGTAAAGGGTTTGGTCACTGTCTGCCCTGTAACCCTGGGTATCCTATGGCTGTGCAGCTTTGGTCCAGAGCTCTGATCCAACAGTCTGCCAGCAACCCAGAGGCCTCACCCTGGCTTTGCCTAACCTGGTTACGCTTTGTAGGCTGACCTTGGTACCATTCCAGCCCCCAAATCATCCCACTGCAGAGACCAGTGCCTCTCACTAGACCCTTACAGGGACAGTGTTAGATTCACTGCCTCTCCAGAACCAGTCGAACTCCAGCCTGTCAACTTTTGAGAAGTACAACTTCCACACCACTGGTGACTTATAATGAAAGCAAAACAAAATTCATTAACAAAAGAGCCTGGTTTGAGCATTGGCCTGCTAAACCCAGGGTTTTGAGTTCAATCCTTGAGGGGGCCATTTAGGGGTATGGGGCAAAAATCTGTTGGATGATTTAATTGGGGATTGGTCCTGCTTTGAGCAGGGGGTTGAACTAGATGATCTCCTGAGGTCCCTTCCAACCCTGAGATTCTATGATTCTATGAAGTGATACCAAGTAAAAGAGTTAAGGACAGAGTGGGTTACAAGCAAATAAAAGTGAACACATGCATCTAAAAGTCTAAAACTTAATCTAGCAAGATACAGTCATTGTGGATGAGACACGCCATCTTGGACAGTCTCCTTTCCAGCTTTTTATTGGCCAGCCTGGGCAGGACCATCACAGGAATCAAAGCGCTGGGTTTCTGTGTCTTCTCAGGTGAAGGATAAAGATGGAGTCACATTCTGTGCCTTATATCCCCAAAGGGATGTTTTTGTCTTACAAGTCAGGAAGGCCTCCTGGGGATTCAGTTTCCTGTGTCTCTCTGGGGTGCAGAAGCCATGTTAATTCTCTATCTCTCAAATTCAGGTTCAGGATAATCCCCACTGGATTAACTTGATGGCTTTGTTTACTGCTAAGGTAAACCCACATTCCTTTGCCTAGGATTGATATATTTATCACCTTTACCTAGGCTAGGCGGTCTTGTCAAGTTCTAGTAACATCGTACAGAGGGCATTCATATCTTCACATATAATACATGCATTTAACAATATGTCTAACCGGCATGTTATTAGCAGTCATACAGTACCTCACAAGGCATATTTTGTACTTATATTATTGCAGCAGTGCTTGGGTGTGAATACAGCAGTGCCTACAGTCACAACATTACATGAAAAGAAGAACAGGAGTACTTGTGGCACCTTAGAGACTAACAAATTTGCCACAAGTACTCCTGTTCTTCTTTTTGCGGATACAGACTAACACGGCTGTTACTCTGAAACAACATTACATAACATTGCTGTGGTCCATTAATAACAAAATGCCAGCTTCCCATTGAAATTTGAACATCTGTTTCTCTGATTCTATGAATGTTTCCATCAGCTCATTTGTTCTAAAGGACTCATTTGTTCTAACTGTTCTAGGCCAATTTCCAATCTGATGGAAGATAACCAATTTTGCATTACTCATGATCAAGGGATGGGCCTAGAAGGGGAACAATGTCAATGAACTTTAGCTTTTGAAAATTAAAATGCTGATGGAAACATTCAGCAAGTGATTTGATTAATTCTGTTTATCCAAACCAGCAGTATATATATTTATTACTTCACAAATAACCCTGCTTTTTGGTATAGGATCTGCCACAGCTAAGTGAGATACTGTTCTGTAAGGAATAGTGCATGCTGGGACACATGGAACTCTGGTCACCATCTCTAAAAGGCCTGGAGATTCCCCGGGCTGTCAATACCTATCGATTGAGATCAGCTACCCAGTGGTATAAATAAAGAATTGAATTTATTATATGACACATTCTTATAGAGCACAAAAGCTTGATTTATAGGAGAATAGTTGCTGACTCTCACCAGTTGGTTACACTCATCCTCTTTCATATGCATGTGCTTTATTACTATGGGATAAACAATTTATACATAAATAATACAGATGCTTCTCAGTCTGGTGAGATTGCACAGATATCTGATCTTTCATCAAGCATCCTAAAAGCAGAAATCAGGGAGGTATTGTATGAAGACCTAACAAAATATAGGAATTTTGTTACCCAACAGTAACCGATGTTCTTCATTCGGAATTAAAGAGTTACTAAAATTCTACCAGGCTCCTTTCGTTGGTAGCTTCTGAGATCAATAGCATCAAATCAAATGCAGCACAACCTGACAAATGCACTGATGAAATATTCTAGTTTATAATATATGGGAACCTAAAGAACTGATTCACAAGGATAGAAAAAAATAAATCAAAGCATGAGTAAGATTTATGAGCTGCTGAATAATATGTGTACAATCTCAAATAGATAGTAATTATTTTCTTCTTTGGAATAGGAGAATATCTTGGATGTGGGGGTCAGATAAGATTATATTCTCGGCCAATATTGCTTGGAAGGAAGAGTTGCTATTATGATGATTTACTGAGATGGAGAAGGAGCTTAGCATAAACATAAGCAGACATGATCTCTGTGTCAAGGACAAAACAAGATTGTTCTATCTATTCCTGGACTATTTAGACACATATAGCATAGATTTTCAGAAGCGTTCAGTATTGGCTTAATTTTGTTTCTGTTGAAGTACATGGTCAAACCCACTGACCTCAATGGTGACCAATGCTAAGCACTTTTGAAAATCCTGTATTATTAACCTGGTGTCTTAAGGACACAACTGAAGTGACAAGTCTGAGTCCAGGCCCACTGAAGTCAATGGAAAGACTCCCAATGACAACAATGGGCACCGGGGCAGACACTAGCAGAGGCTTTCCTTGAAGAGCTTTGTGGAAAAAGCGAGCCACATTCTCTGACTTCAATGAACCTTCGCCCACTATCATCATCGAATTTGGCCCAGTATGTTTTAAGGAGAGATTTGAAGGAGACCAAGAAGATTGTTTGGAGCACAAAGAGAAGGAAACAGTTCCAAATGTAAGGGGTAGCATGAAGAAAGTATGAAAGCCTGTGGTGGTGAAGGATGCAAAAGAAGCAGATAGGTGGGAACAGGGGTGGGCAAACTACAGCCCGCAGGCCGCATCCGGCCCACCAGCCATTTTAATCTGGCCCTCAAGCTCCCACTGGGGAGCGGAGTCTGGGGCTTGCCCTGCTCCAGCCAGGGAATGGGGTCTGGGGCCACTCCGTGCAGCTTCTGAAAGCAGTGGCATGTCCCCCCTCCGGCTCCTACACACAGAAGCAGCCAGGGGGCTCTGCTCCACATGCTGCCCCCGCCCCAAGCACCACCTCTGCAGCTCCCATTGGCCAGGAACCACAGTCAATGGGAGCTGCAGGGGCGGCACCTGCAGACGGGGCGGCACGCAGCAGTGCCACCTGGCTGCACCTCCGCGTAGGAGCCATAGGGGGGATATGCTGCTGCTTCTGGGAGCTGCTTGAGGTAAGCACTGCCCAGAGCCTGCACCCCTGAGCCACCCCCCACACCCCAACCCCCTGCCCTGATCCCTCTCCTGCCCTCCAAACCCCTCGGTCCCAGCCCAGAGCACCCTCCTGTACCCCAAACCCCTCATTCTCAGCCCCACCCCAGAGCCTGTACCCCCAGCACCACCCCCACCCAAGCCCGGAGCCCCCTCCCATACCCTGAACTCCTCATTTCTGGCTCCATCCCGGAGCCCGCACCCCCAGCCAGAGCTCTCACCCCCTCCCGCACCCTAACCCCAATTTCATGAGCATTCATTGCCTGCCATACAATTTCTATACCCAGATGTCACCCTGGGGCCAGAAAGTTTGCCCACCCCTGGGAGGCTTGGGACTGGAAGTAAGAGGGGAATTGAAAGTAACGAGAGCAAAACAAAAATTAAAGATCGAAGTACTTCTTAGATAAGTGATGCGGATCCCAGACAATGGTTAGTGGGATGCCACAGCCGCACCTTATGCACCATGGTGTGACAACAGGAGAGGGGTAGAAGCCCTTTAGTTGACTCTATACCACCTACGGATTCTCCTGGGTAGCAGGGTGCTAGTAGGCCAGCGTTATGCTTCCACAGCAGATATTGCTCAGACAAGCTGAGCAGGATTCAAAAAAAAAAGGTTTGGATATTGATATGGTTAAGATCAATGTTGAAAGTTATAACAGTAAGATTGGGGGGGGGGGAACCAACCAAACATTTGGGAAGGGATATAAACCCTCACACTTCAGGACATAAGCCAACCTCTGACTAGCAGGGGGTAAGGAAGAAAATTTCCCTGAGTTGGTTATTCCATGACTTCTCCACTACAGGGTCTCTTGCATCTTTATTGGCTCAGAGCACATATTGCAGAATACATAGCGGTACTCAGAGCACCAGTACTTGTAAGTGTAAAGCACCACAGAACTCGGATTAAAAAAAAAACACCCAGTCATTTGTGTAAGTGTACAGCAAGCACTGCATCATTCATAGGTTCAGTTAAAAAACACAGGGTAATAATAATAATAATAAATGTACATCATACACTACACAGTTCCTAACAGCCTTCAGATCTTCGGGCCAGAGCACAGTCCAACACAGCACATTAATGTGGCTGACCGTTAAAGTGCTCTTTCAAAGTCTCTCTAAACTGCATAGCTTCGCACTGAACTCTTGGTAAGGCCCTTGTGTCTGGTTGCTCCAACTCAGCAGACAGCCACTCCACCTCTGCCCTCCTCCCTTGCAGCAACTTTCCCCCCTTTGCCTCACAGATGTTATGCAGGACACAACAGGAAGCTGTAAACATTGAGATATTTTTCTCACTCAGATCCAATCTTGTGAGTAAACAATGCCAGCATCCCCTCAATCTACCGAAAGCACATTCAACTGTTAGTCCGCACCTGCTGAGCTAGTAGGTGAATCTTTTCTTGGTGCTGTCAAGATGGCTAGTGTTTGGCTTTATGAGCCAGGGGGAGCAAGAGGTAAGCTGGGAGCCCCCAGGATCACTATTGGCATTTTAATATTGTCAATGGTAATCCACTGAGCAGGAAAGAATGTCTCTACTTGCAGCTTTCTGAACAGCCCTGTGTTCTTAAAGATGTGAGCCGCATGCACCTTCCCTTCCAAGCCCATGTTTGTATTAGTGAAGCATCCCCAGTGATCTACCAAGGCCTGCATAACAATAGAAAAACAGCTTTCTATTGAGGTACTCTGTGGCAAGGTTGGCTGAAGCCAAAATAGGGATGCGTGCACCATCTATTGCCACCGTGCACTTTGGAAACCCCATTGCTGCAAATCCATCCACTACGTCCTGCACATCGCTGAGCATCACAGTCCTGCGAAGCAGTAGATGATTAATGGCCCTGTACACTTGCATTTTCCAACTCTAAAATGATTTCCCGCTGACTAGTAGCAATCTGGCATTGAAAGCTTCCAGAGCGCTATCGCCACTTGCGTCTCAACTGTCAGTGGAGCTCTCATTCTGGTGACCCTGAGCTGGCAGGCTGGGACAAGCTCAGCACACAGATTCAGGCATGTGGACTTTTGCATCCAAAAGTTCTGCAGCTCCCGCATATCATCTCAGACCGCCATTATGATGCAATTCCACCAGTAAGTGCTAATGTCTCAGGCCCAGAAGTGGAGCTCCACTATCTGCAGCTGCTCTGTGAATGCCACCAACAACATTGAATTGGTTTTCGCTATGTCCCTCAGCAATCTGTCCCTGAAGAAATCCTCATGTCTCCCATTGATCCGGTTCTTCCTTCAGCTCTGCAAATACCAGAGGATTGTGCCTCCTTTAGTTGCAATGTCCGTGAATACAGTGCAGAGCTCTGCAGGTTCCATGCTTCTGTCAGAGATGGCAGAGTGAAAAGTGCTGCATGGGTTTGTGGGATTTAAAAAAATTAAAGGTGCAACGTTTATGGGATATGAATGACGTTACGGGATGGAGAAAGCTGCATACTGAAAACTTGAACCCTAATGCCCAGAGATACCGGTGTGACTCATTTTTACCCCCAACACATTGCAAAAATTTCCCCAAAGTCATTGTGCTGGGCAGTGGCACATTGCAATACCGACCTATGGTATACAGCACTTTGCATCAACACAAGCACTCCTGGTGAGTACGTGCAGCGCTGATATAAGCCGATGCAAACAGCCATGTATACATGCACACTACAGTTATATTAACTTCAGTGGCTGAATGCTGATGTAAATAGTAACAGCCAAAGTCTGTAGCGTAGACATGGCCTATATTTCAGAGCTGCTCAAAGCTGCTGTAGTGGGGCTAAGGTACAGGTGTATTTGTTATAGATCTGTTCACTGAGCCTTTGGAGATATTGCTGGAAAAAGTATATTTCCTTATGTAAGATGTAGGCTTTGGTCAACAAACTTTAATTATCTGAGTTTATATAAGCTTTTCTTAAAAAGTTTAAACACAACTAAACCTGAATAAAAATGTTTATGTAATGGCTCTCCATTAAAATCAACCCCTTCAAAATGGTCTTGTGGAACGGTTGCACATCTAGGGCAAATTCCTGAAGAACAGTCAGTCATTCTTCATACAAAACCCAAAATGAAATCAATGGGAGTTTAGTCTATAACGTAAGGACATTTAGGAGTTCAAGGTTTGGCTTTAAGCAGATGAAAGAAAAGGGGAAATAGGGAGGAATTTGAAAGCCTATTCACCAGCAACAGTCTCCTTGTAACAATTCTAACTAGGTCAATGAAATGTATGCAGAAACCGAGCAGGTATCGTACAAGTATCTTACAAATGCAGATAGCTAGGAATAAGCCAATGTATATTTAAAGAAGCAGGTCTGAAACTTCAGCATTAAAACTGTCAGCTAAATCTGTCTTTCTGTGAATAAAAATCAGTAATAATCTTGTCTCTAAACTTTTTAAGATGCATATAAGGGATATATTACAATGGCACTGAAAGCTAATGGAGTCTGGAATATGAGCCTCATCTTTAAAGTGATGTAACATAATTACACATAATGTTCTTCTGCTGCGTGACAAATTTACAGGAGTTGTTTGACTTCTTATAATTGCTTATTTGACATTAGCGCCCATGTAACTGAATCACACAGAGCTCTAGACCTGACACGTTTTGTGGGTTTCCACTTGTCAGAACCTTAGAATTGGACCAACTTTCTCTCTTTAAGTTCATCCAGGTAAAAATGTTTCATTTGGTCCTTGCTTTAGATTATCTGCACACAGCAATGGGGGTGGAGATTAGTCCTTCCGCCTCCTCCATGTTGGTAGAGGTTAGAAGCACCAAGGAAGCAACACACTGAATTTTGCACTACTCTGTCTCATGAACTGCAATCCCTGATTTAGAAACAGCATTACCATTCTGAAAAAAGTCTCTCTCCTGCCCTCCTCAGCAACACATGATGTAGTTATGTGGAATTTAAAGTGAAGAGGAATAAGAAGAGAGATGTCAATTTCTCAAGACTTTCCATGGCATATAGAGAAACACACTCCATGCACTAGTGAAGTTATCTAGTTCAAAGGTAAAAGTAGCTATCTCTGTATCCCTCTTGCCTACCCCATCCCAACACAATCATTTCCATATCCGTTTGCGACCCTAAGCACTCCTGTGTTAATATCCTACACATTACTGCATTAATACTTGAACAAAATATGCCTTATGAGCTATGAAAGCTAACACCACACTGGCTATTAATATCATTGTAAAATGCATGTGCTAACCTTACATGTGAAGTTATGAAGTCCCTAGTAGCATTCTGCAGAGAACGTGTTTAAGACAGTGACAGCCTAGCATTGCTAGATTAATTTTTAGACTTTTAAAAGCTTTTTTCACTTTTGTTGGTTTGTAACCATTTCTGATTTTATCCCTTATACTTGAACTCACTTAAAAGAAAACCCTCTCTCTCTGTCTCCTGTTAATAAGCTTGTTTTTCTTTTATTCTAAAAATCAACCCAGTGCTGTGTTTGACTTGAAGTGATTATTCACTCCAGTTAAAGCAACACGCTGCTGTGCTTTTGTCTCTCTAAAGGAGCAATGGACCTTATTACTTCTCTGAGTATTCCAGGAGCGGGCTGGACATTTCAGAGCAGATGGTTTTGGAGGAATTTGGGACTGGGGGGGTGTTAGGGTCACTTGGCTAGTAATAACCAAGGCTGGTGGAGACCAGAGTGCAGGTATGTTGTAACCAGAGCTGCTTGCCACACGGACACTCAGTGCATGTTTGTATGCTGGGTGAGAGCAACCATACAAGGAGCTATAGCAGCAGTGCATTTTAAAGTATTCAGGGATACAGGACAAGCAGTGACAATCTCTCACTGGTCTGGGTTGAACCCCAAAATGTGACATCTTTCCACAAACTCTACTCTTATTGTCCTTCATGTGGGAACAAATCATACAGTTAGTTGAAGTTTTTAAATCCTGATTTAAGGACTTCAGTAACTCAGCCAGCGGTTAGGGGTCTATTCAGTGATGAGCTGCCAAAATCTTAGGAACCAGTTCCCTACCGGGTCTTCGGCGGCGAGTCCTTCACTCGCTCCAGGTCTTCGGCGGCGGGTCCTTCAGTGCCGCCGAAGACCTGGAGCGAGTGAAGGACCCGCCGCCGAAGTGCCACCAAAGACCCGGTAGGGAACCGCCTGGTGAATACAAGCCCCACGTGCCTCCGAAAACAGTCTCCCCCCCCATCTTACCCCCACCCACCTCCTGCCCCCGACTGCCCCCCTCAGAACCCGCAACCCATCAACCCCCTCCACTCCTTGTCCCCTGACCATCCCCTCCTGAGACCCCCGACCCTAACTGCCCCCCAGGACCACAGCTCCTACCCAACTTGCCCCGCTCCCTGTCCCCTGACTGCCCTGACCCCATCCACCACCACCGTGACAGACCCCTGGGACTCCCATGCCTACCCAACCCCTGTCCCCTGACCGCCCCCCCAGAACCTCCGCCCCCTCCAACCGCTCCCTGTCCCTTATTCAACCCCTCCTCCCAGCCCCGGCCTGGCCCCCTTACCATGCTGCTCAGGGCAGTGGGTATGGATGCCTCGCAGCCCACTGGAGCTCGCAGCCCCACCCCCTTACCATGCCGCTCAAAGCGGCAGGAGCTTCAGAGCTGCCCAGGAGCGGTCCAGAGCGCTGGCGCCAGCGGCGCGGCACGCTGAGGCTCTGCAAGAGGGCGGAAGGCGGGGGAGGGGCTGGGGGAGCCTCCCCAGCTGGGAGCTCAAGCGGGCCAGACAGGACGGTCCTGCGGAATGGAGTTTGCCCACCCCTTTAACAACTGGTTCTAAACTGGCTTCTAAATTTAACAACCCACTTCGCGCGAATCGGTGCGAACTGGCTCCAGGTCACCACTGGGTCTATTACAGGAATGGGTAGGTGAGGTTCTGTGCTCTGTAATGTGCAGGAGGTCAGACTAGATGATCATGATTAAGGCTCAGAGTCTGTCATGGAAGTCAGGGATTCCATGACTTTTCAGGACCTCCATGACTTCTGCAGCTACAGCGGCCAGTGCAGCCCCAGAGCAGTGGTCTCGGAGCAGCAGCAGCACTGGAGTTTGGTTGCAAAAGACTTTAAAGGTTGTGTGTTTTTAAATATAAAAAAAACCCAGCACAATATGAATAAAGAAGATTTTGATTGTACAGAAAAACCTTAATTTCAGAATAAACACACAAACAGCTGGCATCAGCAAAGCTAAAGCTATCTCCCAGCAAAAGCAAACCAAATATTACAAAGATACTGCACAGAATGCAGTAAAAATAACTTTTAAAAAGTTGCTGCAAACAAAAGATTAATAATGTAGAAGCCAAAATGAATGAACGTTTAAAAAAGCAAAAAACAAAACAAAAAAACCAAACACACCCACCTTTTCATGCGTACAACTTGCTATACAGAACAGATTATCTATTACCACTGGAATGGCTCAGTGCCTTGAGAAAATGCAAACCAATGAATGTCCCAGAATAAAGACCACTACAGGATATGAAGAGGAATACTCTTCCGGGAAAAAGATTATTGCACATAAATCAAAACCCACCAGCAAAAGGACACCGCATTAGAAAGGAAGACAGTGTAAACACAACCAAACAGACCCTGAAATCAAACAACATAGTACAAAGGTTTACAGATCCAAGTCCAGACAAGAACAACAAAAGTTATTATTCAAAGCTAAAAACTCACTCTCCACAGCAAATAGTCACAACAAAAGGCCAACAAGCATTTCATTATTCAGTACTTGGCCGGCCCTTTCTTATGAAACTCAGTTCTTTTTGTGTAACTGTAAGAAAGTGGCGGCTCATTCTGATTTTACACCGGTATCATAAATCAAGAGTGATTCCATGGAGTTACCATATAAATTCTACAGAAGTAAGATGACAATCAGGCCTGGCAGGGAAAGACTCCCATGACTGTCACAGGCTTCCAGACTATCTTTTAACTCTTCTGCTGCAAAGGGCCTTTCATCACTAGAATGGGGAATAAAATAAATCTCAAAAAAACACAAACCAAACAAACAAAAACCCTCAACCAAACAACTCATGACAACTTCAAACAATGATGTGATTAATAAAGTCATCTGTTCTGTATTCTTTTTCCAGCATTATCTATGTAGGTGCTTATATAGCTTCCATCACTGAGTATCAAAGGAGATGAATATTTTAAAGAAAATATTCACTAATTTTTTTTTCTAAAAGGCAAACAGCTACACTAACTCAGAAGGCAGCTGAGTCACACAGCCGCCTTCTTCTTTTGTATGGTGTGGTAGGTAGTAACGACTACAAATTGATATCTAGATTCGATAGCCAGCACATTGCCACAGCAGTGAGCTGGTGAACATCCTTCAGGCCCCCAGCGAAAGAATAAAGGTGACACTCAGGTATGACGTGCTCCATCGTTTATGCCTGGGGACCAGAGTCACATTCAGGTGTTTGCTTCATTCTTCATTTAAAGAGGGTCTCCCAGGAGATGTCCTGATGCCATTCAAAACCTGGTGGCTCCTCAGCAGGGTCAACGACGAATGGTTTGTTTTGAGCGGTTGAAATGCTCCATGTGGCTCTCCATTGAGCCTCAGTATTGAAGTTGAGCATAAGGGTCTCGATGCGGTTCCACAGACGGTTGCAGGATTTTAATCTTGTCTTTGTTAAGTGCTGGTGTTTTTCGTGCTTGGTGCAAATTCACTAATTTACCAATGTTGTCAACTGGCCATTGAACGTCGCATTTCCAACCTCCCTGTGAAAGTAGCAACGAGTCACACAGCAAATATATAGCTCTGACGAGAGTCCACCACAAAGCCAAGGAGGGGGTTAACAAGTCCTCTGTTGCAGCTCAATTGACAGTAGCAGTTTTGCTTCTTTCAAGTGCCAGAAGTATTTATGAAAGCAGACAGCCTTTTTTTTTTTTTTTTTAAGAGGCAGAAGTACAGCAACTGGGAGGGAGCGATGGAGCCACAACCCCATCACCTGGACCACACAAAGGGGGAAGGCTCCTTATAGCCACTCCCCACACTCTACATACACAAGGGCCAGGCAGATTCTGTGCCTTGGTAGGAGGGGTTCTACAGAAGAAGAAAGGGGGAGGCTGTCTGGGGTTCCCAGCCTATGTTTGTGAGCTTTTGGAGGACATAGACTGAGGTTCCTGAACACGGGGGGAAGGCACAGTGAAATCTCTGTCACAACAACTCCTTTCCCCTTTCATTTATTTATTTTCTACTCTCCTCCCATTCCCATCTCTTCTCCACTCTGCCCGCTGCTTCCCCCCCTCCCTTTACTTCTCTCTCTCCTTTTCTATTTCTCTCAAACTGTACTTTCATCTGAGGGCTTCTTTGATTTGCCTTTTCCTACCTCTCCCTTCTTTGCACTCTGCTCTCATTACAACACCTTTTCCCTGTGCTTTTCTTTATCTCCTTCCTCTACTCATTCCCCTCTCTCTCCCCCGCACAGTTCTTGCGCAGGTGTTCAGGATACTCCTATTAGACAGAATGTGCCCTCACCATACATCCGTCGTGTTGATTTGTAATGAGGGCGGTGGTCTGGGTTAGCTGCTTGGAAAGAGTTAGTGAAAGTGTTAATGAAATGTTAATGAAAGCTAAAGATTGCCACAGAGGAATATTTCCAAGTCATGGATTTAGACTGTTTCATTGTGAACAGACAGACAAACTTCTATAGGTACTAAGTGTTAAGCAGTATGCAAGAAGGATACCATGAAAGAGGGAGGTTTCAATATCCACAGATCTTGCTCAATACATGATCATATAAAGCAGCTATAACTAAGGGCACCATTCAGCTAAAACCTCCCGTACACAATGGGTACTTCATAACCCAGCGCTTACACATACAGATTTAGGTTTCCTTAGGCTCTGAATTTGGCCAAACACTCTCACCCTTTTCCTCTAAGCACAAAGGCTGAAAATATCATTGAGATAGACAGAATATGTCCATCTTTAGTGCAACCGAGACCCTTATCTTAAAACAATCAGATATGCACATTAGGCAAAGATGGTGGAATTCTTTACAAGACTGCTAGGCCATATGGCAAATATCAACTTACTGGGAGAGCCTCCTTTTTCAACAGATTATAAAACTTGAGAAGATGATGGTGTGGGAAGGGCAGATTGAGAATATATCCGAAGTCATCCTTTTTGAAGAAATATCTTCCCTGTTTTGCTATTTTGGTACTAGAATTTGGCTGGGCCTTGGCAACCGTTACCAGTACCTCGGGGGTTAACTACAATTTCAGTACACTGAAATCACAGTCCTTCAGGGTCAGTTCTTAACCCTCTTGAATCAAGTCACTTTAACTAAGCAATAGAAAAAGTTTCTGCAGCCACATCACATTTCCGAGGATTAGCGGAGTTAGATGCAAAGTGCAAGATATAGAGTATTCTACCAGACTTCATAGACATATCTGAAGTATGAGAGATTTAGTATCACTCTGCAAAATAGTTTGTCCTTATTGGAGCCTCCTCTTATACCTCTCATCCTTTCCTCCCACCTCACTCTTGTAAAAATCTCCACTACACTAAGGAAATCAGTAAAAAATAACACCAATAATAGAAATGCCAAGGTATGGCATAGATTTCTGTGATGTGATGTCCTTTAGTTGGGAAAAATTTGTATTTGTTTTCTCTACTTCGCGTCTTTTTTCTTGTAATAACTTATATTTAGAGTTCCTTTTTTACTCAGAAGGATTCCAAAGAACTTTACAGACGCTGTATAAACAAACCCCAACAGGATCCCTTCCTCAGCACTAAAATGCTGTCTCCTCTGGAATGACAGCAATGCTCAATATTTTAAGGATGAAAATTAAGATTAACTTCTCTAGCGGTAACCACTGAGATAATTTCAGTAGTTCTGCAGAACATAACGGCCCAAAATTAGCACATGGCACCAGCATGGTAGGGTTAATACTCCAACTCCTATGGAAACTACCAGCCAATAGGTAATGCCTACAGATACTGAGGCACGCAGTGCTACATCTCATCCACAGAACGGAATCTCCAGCCGCACAATACTTCCTCCCACATACAGCTCCCTGTTACACAAGCTATTCTCATTGCTATGAATTCAAATGAAGGAGTGTGTTAAAGTGTTTGCTTGGCATCATGAGTCAACTGTGCATGACTAATAATCAATGAGTAACATAGCGGGTATTTGACTAGCTGGTATGTATACTGGACAGTAGACGGCTAACTCCTTTTCAGCAGCTTGGCTCCCATCTACTCTATTTGATTTGTAAGCTCTTCGGGGCATGAGCAGTCTCTCACTGAGGCTATGTCTACACTTGAAGCTAAGGGTGAGAGATTCACAGCTTGGGCAGACATAGTTTTGCTAACTCTCATGGAGCTAGCGTGCTAAAAACAGCCACGCTAACATGGGCAGTGGCAGCATGGGCTAGCCGCCGTGAAAATAAACCGGCCTGGATCCCATGGGTATGTATTTGGGGCATCTAGCCCGTGCTGCAACTGTTGCTGCCTATGCTACCATGGCTATGTTACTATTGTTAGTGTACCAGCTTGATGAGAGCTACTGTGAGTATATCTATGCGCTCTGGGAATCACACCCCCAGCTCCAAGTGCAGACATAGCTGAAGTGTTCAAAGAGTGCTAGCACAACGGGACTGATCTCAGCTGGAGCCTCCATAATACAAATAATAGTTCCACTTCCCTTTTATTAATACCAGCCAGTGAGTAGGTTTTATGGATTCTGTATCTTTCTAGTGAACAGAAAAGTTTTGAGTAGAGCCACTGTTAGCTATTCAGCTCAGAAAACAAGTTTCTTGCAGATTAAGATGAGAACAAAACCTCACTGGTTTACCCTTTGATTTCTTTCTAGCTTGCTTTTACTTCCACACACAAAAAAAGCAGTAGGAGAGGTTCTTGTTTTTCCAGAGAGACACTTGTTCAAATAGGTTTTGAAAAATTGGTTAGAGATGAGCTGAATCCTCATAAACAATGGTTTGATGAGCACAGGGACACTTTTGAACATGCCTTTAGAGACATTTCTGCTCCTGAGGTGGCTGTAGGCCCATATCTAAACAAAGTCTTGACTGTTTTGAAATGAAGTTGCTATTTTGAAGGCTGAGCCTCACTCTGCAGCATTTACATCTCTCTCAAGCGGTTTCCCCAATTTCCAAATAAAGGGCTGTCAAGTAAAGTGGGTGCCTCACAGAAGCATCAGTGGTGGATACTGCGCTAGATGCCATGTTACAGCTAAACTATGTGAAGAGACAAGAAACTCCCTCTCTGCTTAGACTCTTCACTTTGGAGAGCTGTTTTTGTTTACCCTGGTAGGTTCCTCCAAGCACCCACAACAGCTCTGCTGTACTCTCACTTAACCTCTATCTACTTTAATTTACTCTTCTTCAAAACGGAAATAATATTTACCTGTTTCACAGGAATGTTATGATGTTTATTATTGTGAAAGTCCTTTGAGAGTCTTAAATGAAAGGGGCTGTGTATATAACACATATGCAAAGCATTATTTTCAGTACTGAGCAGTTGTTTAAATACTAGAAAAGAAACACAGAAAGCTAGGGATAATCCACTTCAGCAGGGGCTAGGAGATGTAGCATTCCTAAACCATCTGGCTTATGTTATCAATGGGAATTCAGCTTTAATGGAAGCTGCCATGGTTAGACAAGACTCATTTAGAGTGGCAGAACTGCATTTCCAGAAGTAGCTGCAGGGGTCAGTCAGTAAACACATCCAAAGCAAAATTCCAACGGCACATACCCTGCCTCCTTCCAGGAGGAACAGAGCCAGTTCTTTTCAACAAGAGCATTTGAACTGTGAGAGAGTCTGCTAGTTCTGCCCGTGCAACTCACTAGTCTGTTTTTCAGCCCAGCTTCACCACCCTCTCACTTCATAAAGCTGCCACGCTATAGAATGGTCACTTCCCTTTCAGAGATCTGTACCATAAAAAACACCAAAGCAGGAAGCAGCAAATAAATGGCGTTGTTGGGACCAATTCCTGTTCCTGGGAGGGAAATTAGCTTTGGCTAGAATCATACTTATTTTACATTTGGATGAAAGCTTTCCTGAATGCTTGCAAAACACTTTACAAATAAACTGATTTACAAGTTATATGCAACGATTACGTCAACCACCATGGAAATGCAGCCACCCTGGGATCAAGCATCGCAACTATTTAATAGAGTCCACTAGAACTACACAATAGATTTCCGATGGAACATTAAACTACAAGGGCAATTTAGCTGGGTCAAATTAATTGCCCAGTTTAGAATTTTTTCAGAGTAGCAGGGTTTATATTAGAACAGATCATGTAATTCCTCCTGAATTTATTCAGAGAGTTTTGCCACTTTTCTCCCTGTTCATACAATGCACATGACCAGAGTGAGATCCTTAATTTATTCATTATTTGAAATTACTGTTAAGCATTTTTCACAGGTTTTGTTTACTCTATTACTTCTAATTTGATGCCTGCAATTCAACATTCAAGCTGTGTTGCTTAGTCATAAAACGGTATTGTCTCTTCTTCAATGAAGGATAATAACTCCTACAGTCCGATTTTCGGAGTGAATGCTCACACAGTGTTTGAATGTGATAGCATCTGTCATAACTATAAAGGGAAGGGTAACAACCCTCCTGTATACAATAGTATAAAATCCCTCCTGGCCAGAGGCACCAAAATCCTTTTACCTGTAAAGGGTTAAGAAGCTCAGGTAACCTGGCTGACACCTGACCCAAAGGACCAATAAGGGGACAAGATACTTTCAAATCTTGCAGGGAGGGGGAGAGAAAGGCTTTTGTTTGTGCTCTTTGTTTTGGTGGTGTTCGCTCTTGGGACTAAGAGGGACTGGACATCAATTCATGTTCTCCAAATCTTTCTGAACAAGTCTCTCATATTTCAAACTTGTAAGTAACAGCCAGGCAAGGCATATTAGTTTATCTTTGTTTTCTCAACTTGTGAATTTTACCTTTGCTAGAGGAAGATTTATCCCTGTTTTGTTGTAACTTTGAAACTAAAGCTAGAGGGGATTCCTCTGGGCTCTTTGAATCTGATTACCCCGTAAAGTTATTTTCCATCCTGATTTTACAGAGATGATTTTTACATTTTCTTTTTAATAAAATCCTTCTTTTAAGAACCTGAGTTTTCCATTGTCCAAAGACCCAGGGGTTTGGGTCTTTGATCACTTTGTAACCAATTGGTTAGGATATTATTCTCACGCCTCCCCTGGAAAGGGGGTGTAAGGGCTTGGGGGGATATTTTGGGGGAAGAGGAACACCAAGTGGTCCTTTCCCTTTTTCTTGTTAAATCACTTGGTGGTGGCAGCGTACCAGGTTTTAACCTAAGCTGGTAGAAATAAGCTTAGGGGGATTTCATGCGGGTCCCCACATCTGTACCCTAGAGTTCAGAGTGGGGAAGGAACCCTGACAGCATCAAATTCACCTTCCGTGAGTAAAGCAAATGCAGGAATGGTTGGGGAAAGTGAATACAAAAGGGATACAAAAGTAATCTCAAATAATTCTTATTTACATTCAAATGAATATTAACTCACTGTTATATCATCCACATACCTATCTCTCATTAAAAGTACAACAAACCTCAACCAGTCAGGTCCTTGATTTTATCTCCCATCCCAATGATAGTGTGACACTGCACCCCATATTCTTCACAGTGATATTATTATGATGCAAAAAGAAGAACAGGAGTACTTGTGGCACCTTAGAGACTAACAAATTTATTAGAGCATAAACTTTCGTGGACTACAGCCCACTTCTTCTATATGCATCCGAAGAAGTGGGCTGTAGTCCACGAAAGCTTATGCTCTAATAAATTTGTTAGTCTCTAAGGTGCCACAAGTACTCCTGTTCTTCTTTTTGCGGATACAGACTAACACGGCTGCTACTCTGAAACCTGTCATTATTATGATGGAGTATGGCATAATTCTGATGTATTTTATGCAAGATAAGGCATGTAAGATGTCATAGGAAAGGTTGATTTGCTGAATATGATTATCCTATTTGTATGCATGTATCATTTTTGTATCTGAAGTTAGGAATATTGACTATGTATCCATTCACATGTAGCTATTCCATGGCAATGCCCACTAGGCAAAACGCTCTGTCTAGATGGCTGGCTGGGAAGGGCCCATTCAGCTTAATGAGCCATTAGAGAGAATAGGCCTTAAGAGAAGTTTGTCTCCCACCTGGGGAGCCTTCCTGAGGATGCTACAGACAGCCTCCAAGTAATGGCTTCTGTGACACTACAGGGATATGTGACCAAGTCACCTGGTACTGAACTCTATCTTGGGATGTCAGTATTTTTCCACTGATGGACATGGGAACCATTTGAAACAAAGGATTCCCGCCATACGCAAAAGCTATACAAAGGTAGGGGGAGTAACATCATCTTGTTTCTTCACTGACTCCCTGTAGCAAAGCGAGACTCACCAGTGTGGCGCCTCCCGCTGGTTGTCCTGGGAATTAGCTCGATTCCAGCTTGGAGCACACTCTGCTGGCTGGTGGAACCCCCAACCCTCTAAACCCACCTTGCCTCAGTGACTACTGCCAGTCATCATCTAGCCCCCACTCACTGGGGCAGTCTGCAGTCTGTAATGGCCACTTATCATTAGCAAGGGGTTAGGACCTGCTGCCTTTGCCTATTCCCAGGCTGTATCTCTGCAGCCCCAGTACCTCTGTGGGCCTTCAACAAGGCCTGGAGCCTGCGGTTTTACCAGGCTGGAGCTCCCCAGCTCCCTTGTCCTATTCCCCAGCACTGCTCCAGTGTAGGTGCCTTCCTCTCAGACAGCTAGCCCTTCTCCCTCCAGAGCTGGAGAGAGAGACTTCCTCAGCTCCTGGCCCACAGCCCTCTTATCAGGGCCAGGAGCCAATTGAGCTGGCCCCAGCTGTGGCTGCTTCCCCAATCAGCCTAGGTTGGCTGCTTTTAATCCCTGTTTATGGGAGTGGGGCAGTCACCCCACTACACTCCCCCACCCAAGAAGACTCTTGGAAACACCTGAGGAACAAAGTCTGAACTTGGGGAAGTGCTGGACCCCGGCTAAAGGAATATTTAGCCTGTGAATGGACCACCTGGGGATTCCAAGCTGTAAGCAGGTTCAGCTTGCCCCTTAAGAATCTGAGGGTGAGAATTTGCCATTCATATCCGATCTATGTAGAATATTAAGCTTAGTTTGCATTTTTTGGTTTATTTGCTAGGTAATCTGCTTTGATCTGTTTGCTATCCCTTAAAATCTCTCTTTTGTAGTTAATAAACTTGTTTTTGCTATATCTAAAACCAGTAAGTGGAAGTCGTAACAGCTTTTTGCCCCCAAGTTGTATATTCCTCTCCACATTGGGGGAGGGGGTGGATTTCATGAGTTTATGCTGTAGCTTCCTGTGCAGCACAAGATGGTATAATTTTGGGTTTACACTCCAGAGGTGGTGCATGCCTTAGGAACTGGGAGGGGCCCCTAGCTGGAACCTTCACATGCAGGGACTGGTCAGAGCATCTGCATGTAACTGCAGCTGGATGTGTCCCTACCTGTGTGTATGCTGGGAAAAGTGCAGGCTAGAGCCTGAAGAGGGCTTGGCAGTTTACCACAGCAGTATAGTATAAAAGGGAGCCCAGGCTGGTGGGTGAGGGGGCCTCAGTGGTACTCCAGTTCCAGGTGGCACCCCTGAGGGAACTCATCACCTCCAGCATGCACATTGCTCCATAACAATGCTGGAGCACAGGTTTACATACAGCATACAGAAGGATGAGTATCCACATAAAGTCGCAACAATGAGCAATATTAGCAGGTGTCCACGGTTTAAAAAAAAAAAAAAGATATCAGTTCAGCAAGACTATGAAAAATACATGAGGATTCCTTGGATTTAAATGTATACAGGGTTTGTGTGCGTGTGTGTGCACGTGCTCCTCCACAGAAATGGTGATACTGTGAACCTTTTAAAAGATAAATCCAACCAACCATTCAATGAGAAATATATAGGCTGAGAAGCGAGACTAGGTGAGGACATTTTACAGGGTGGAATAAGGGCTGCAACTGATGTGTGAAGTATGGTGACGATGAGCTTCCAGAAACATCAGGCAACAATCACACATTTGGGAGCTCTGAAGCATGAGCACATATGACTGACTGTCAGGCTGAGGTGTTGCCACAAGTGTCAATGATCAGTGTAAGGGACAAGCAAGCCTGCAACCTGCAGTGGTAGGAATGTGGTAGAGTCCTTGGAGAAGAGTGTTACAGATTTATAGTCATTTAAAGTGGTAAGGAGGAAAATGAGTAAAAGGAAAAGGAAGATGGAAAGGTGAATCTTTCTTTTCTTAGCAACTTGGATGCTCCTCTTAACTGAAAAATGTATTGACCCATGCCAGGACTCCCATCCTATCCAGTCTCAATTCTCAAAGCAGATAGGCTACGGTAATACAACCCTAATGCAAAAGCTGCTTGTAATGATATAATATATATGTTTTTAAACTAAAGTAGAGCCATCTGAGATTGTACTGGTGTCTTGATTACTTTGTACTAGAGCTCAGAATTCCCTTTTTTGGTGTCTATATTATAAACTGGAATGGTCCCGATATTCTGCCCATTTAAACTGCTACAAATCAGGAGTAATTCTATGGAATCCTAACGAGCCACACCAGGGTAAAACTGGTGTGATGATGGCATGTGTGTGCACATGCACATGGCCTGGGCAATCGAGTCTGATCGATATCTTCAAGGGCATCAGGGCAAGCTTCCTAAGTGCTTCAAAAGAGACCTGGGATCCGCTTCCCATTGCACCAATTTAAATCAGGAAGCCAGTGGGCAGTTGGAATCATTCCTTGGGAGTGAGAGAGGAATTCTCTCTCCTTATGCATTCGATGCTTTGCCTACATGAGACAGCTAACAAAGGCAACAATTTAGTCCGCTCTGAGGATAGTTTTCATAACATGGACATCGGTCTATTGTAAATGAGCCTGAACCCACCAATTTATTCCATCCAAGCCATCAAGCAGGAATGGCTTTGTTATTGCCCTGATTTGAACCAGTGACCCAAAACCAAAAAATTACATCCCATCCCTGGTCCCCTGAGCCAACCGGCCACTTTGAACTTTTCTGACGTTAATTTTTAAAAAGCAAAGCTGGGATTATAAAAAGATGAAATAGTTTGAACAGCCCCACAACAACAAATTGTCTGGTCAATTTATGACCCACTTCAACCAATTATTGCCTCTTGTGATAAGACCTCAGTGACAAACAGAAGATTTTTGTCTTAAAACGACTATCCTATAGAAACAAGCAAAGCCATATTTTTGTAGCTGAAAATTAGAAATCTATTATTGATATGAACATTAATTTTAGGATTCCTACCCAAGATTTGAAAGATGATGTAAAATGTGAAGATATATAACCATCATCATCCTGTACAATCTCCTTTTTATTATACATGGAGCCTATTTCCTCCCTGCATGAATATTTTATTCTGAATATGTATTTCGACTTCTTATTTAGCACTTTCCCCACAAGCTTCATTTTTGTTCCCTTCCAGCCACACATTATTCAGAGAGAAGGTGAGTAAGAGGACTTCCCACTGATATAATCTACAGCCCTCATCTTACATTTAGCAATCCAATATAAATCAAAACATCCCAAACAATTAAAAGACTCAAACTACCTGCAAATTGGGTATCACTTCATATCTCACTTGATATCACTTTCCTGAGGCTCTACACTCCTAATTGTAAATCACAGTGCATGGATAGCGTTTTTAGGTCTTGTAAAACTACCGCCAGTCCAGTTGATATATATTTTGGAGAATTCTTACATGGCATTCTTGTGCACAGTAATTTGCATGGTTTGTCACATGTATTTCTTTGCATCGGTGGATTCACTTGGTACTTGTCACATGAAAAAAGCCCTACCACTAAGCAGTTGGCCATTAAAAATAAAAAAGACAAAGGCCTTGATCTTCACAGTGACTAGTGATTTTTGGGTGCCCAATTGGAGACACTTTAAAGGGCCTGATTTTCAGAGGGTGGGAGCTGAGTACTTTATGAAAAACAGGCCCCTTTAGGGTGTTTCAAGAAGAGAACACAAAAACAGAGGCATCCATATTTGAAGAGTAAAAGAAATTTTTCTATTAGTAGTGGTCAATAGACCTGGCACCCCACCATGTATATTTTACTGAGAGACCATGTCCACTGAATTCTTTCTTTAAAACTCTAGCAGGTAGCCAGGTGAGATGCAGGGGAGGCTGAGGAAGGTTAAGGCAGAAGTTCTACAGTAATGCAGAAAGAGACAGAGTGTGTGTAGATTTAAATATTACCTGGTTTTCTTTATTCTAACCAAGTTCCTTGTTCTGTGCTAGAAGAAAGTAACCCCTTCTATGATTTTTCACTGGACATTTACTGAATGGTATCACAAATTAGTCATCTAGAGGATGAGTTGTCACCCCAAGGTCTTAATGTGCTCCTTTAAGATCCTGAGTCCAATTCACTTCTCACTTACATCCAATGGGATAAGAAATTTGCTTGATTTTTTTTACATCAACGTCTAACACTCCCTCACTAAGGTGAAATACCGCAGTGATGAGTACAGTATAGATCGCTACAAGGGTGAAGGTTCACATTTTAATGTTGTCAGCTACTGTGCACTAAATATACATTTTGCCATCAACATTTTGACAACAAGAGCAGTGGCCCAGCGTGAGTCCCCAGGTGCAGATGAGTGACTATTTCAGAGAAGGATGGCCCCGTAGTTAAGCCTGGGACTTAGGAGACCTGGCTTCAGTTACTCACTCTGCCCCAGACTTCCTATGCAAGGGTGGGCAAGTCACTGTGCCTCAGTTTCCCCCATCTGTAATAGGGGACTAACACAATGCTATTTCACTGTCTCACAGCAGTGGCAGTGGGGAGCTGCTTAAGTTCCAATGACAGCTAGAAAGAATATTGTAGAGCAAGGCTGTTTGTGGATAGCCTGCTACAGTAGCTGTAATTGGGGACAAGAAGTTGGTTTCCCTCAATTTTGTATTTAATTTCTCTAGGTTTAAGTACACTATCTAACAGAAGAAACTTAATTTAATGGATCTGGAAAACATAATCTTCATGGTCTTTTATGCTTGCTTTGTTCATACTACAGATACTAAAATTCCCTTTTTAGAGACTGAAGATACAACTTTGTTATTAAAATATATGTGCATCATGGCCTTACAAATCTCTAATAAACTGGGGATTAGTCTAGGAGTAGGACAGATAGACAGTATATTTCATTCAATCTCTTTAAAATAATGATGCATGCAACTTCAAGTCATTACTTTTTAATGGTCTTAAGCCTATTTAATAGCACAGTAATATTACAGAAAAGGAACAGAGAATTATTTCCACATTTAATTTTCATCACAAAAGTGAAAGTGGTTCTATGGCAGATAAGCAGCTAAAGCTGCTTGGTACCTTAACTGGGATATGACTGCATTAGCTCTGCTACATTACAGCAGAGCTAATGAAACAAAGCAAAACGATCAGTTTCAGACTCCTTAAAGCATTACAAAGTAATGTCTGGCTTGCTCCCAGGGATTTCCACACAGGTTCTAGTGTCAGAAGGCAGTGTACCTGATTGTGCTTAAAGTGTGAACAACTTCAGCCTATGTGAATGGGCTGATTCCTTACCCCATCTTCAACAGTCTGCACAGATCCTGATTTAGGACCCTGTTGCCCCTGAGAAGGGGCAGCACATAGAGACACAGCCCCAGGCCAGACCAGGAACAAACTGATGGGTCATAATCCAGTTTCTGGTTCTCTTCTTGCTCAGAGAAAGGGGTGAGCAAAGGAGGGGAAGAACATTATCTGGACCATCCCTCTATTTATAAATATTTCCTTTGGCACACTGGCTCAGCTGTGCTGGCTGGTGCATTGGCTCTGCCTGCTTCTTGACCCTCCTTCCCCACCAGCAAAGAAGGGGAAGTAGCAGCCCCATGGATTCTATTTTTCTCCTCACGCTGTGACCGACGATATGAATAGCCAGCATAAAGAAGTAAGGGGGCACCTGATATCCCCTTAGTTTCCTATGTGGGTCCATAGCCACGGTCACAACCTGGTCCTGAATGTCCAAACCCTTCTTGGGGTTCAGCTTTACTGGTTACCCAAAATAAACACAGGGAAAATCTCAACCTCAATTTCTTTCCCTGAGCTAGGCTGTTGATAGTGTTCTAATCCTCCTCTGGCTTAGCTCCCTAATTCCTTCTGCCTCAGAGAGGTGCCCCTCACTTCCACCCATCTATCCTAGTTGGAATTAAGGGGACTCACCTGCAAGAATGGCTCACCTGTAATTGCTCTGAAACTTAACAACACTTGAGATTTTAGTGACAATGCAAGAGCCCTGCATTCCCACATAAGGTTTTAGGGTACATCTGCACTGCAGTAAAAGACTAGGAATTATTTGGGGGAAGTTCTATGGCTTATGTTAGACAGGAGGCCAGACTAGATCACAAAGGTCCCTCCTGGCCTTGGAATTGGTGAATGTACAAGTCACACACTCCCCTGGGTCTCTCTTCTTTCCCTTCCAAATGCAAATCTAAACTTCCCAGCATGGTCCCATCTCTCACAATCAGACAGATTTTAACCGCCCTGGCCCAGCCACATTTTTTAAATAACTGCATGGGTCTCCCTCAGATTTTTCATGCGCATGCCCTATTCTCTGCTCATTGTATGTGATGTCCGAGATGGACAAATAGATTTTGAGTTGAGTCTCATTCATTTTTGGTTACTATGTACAAGTTCCAGTGCCTCCAGCATAATCCAGATGGGCACAAGTGGTGAAATACAAATCTGGATCCAGATGTCAGATGCACTAAAATACTTGAGGCTGTTCGGGTTTTGGTTTTGTTTCAACTCACTGTAAAAAGAGGTTCCAGTTATAAAATGTGGCTATGGATCCAAGTTTGGATTTCAAACACACTAGCAGTTTAGTACTGTTCACAAACTAGGAATTTACGGGGCCTCTAGCTGACTTAGGTCCTCGTAAGATATATGTAGTGGCTGTGGAGAAACAATTCACCAAGAAGTGGGGGAAAACCTTTGCCTTTTTTATCCTATTCTTGTCCATGCAGCCAAAGTGTTGGAAAGGGGCTCAGTCCTGCAGTATGCTATGCATTCTGGCCCCGATCCAACAAAGCACTTAAACACGTGCTTAGTTTAAAGTACTTCCATTTAAGCACATTTATAAGTGTTTTGCTGAACCAAGACCGGAGTGTTCAGTAACTCGCAGAAAGAAGCACTAAGCTGTGCTGAAAGTGGTCTGAAAAGGGCGGGGAGGGCACTATCCTTTTCTCCAGAAATGAAACCAAGATCCCGTCTGCCTGTCCCTCTGCTCCCCCCCCACCAGTTCTGTCCTCACATCTTTTGTTCTGCCCCCTCCTGCTTCACCTCCAGGGCCAGCCCACAACATTTTGGCACCTGAGGCGGGGAGCTCAAATGATACCCCCATACCGCCTCGTTTGGGCCAAAACTTTGAAAGGTTTCAATTCTGCCTTCTTCCTGTTCTACTCCTCTCATGGTACTGCTCTGCTACCTACCCCAATAAAGGAGAACTAACAACTTAAAATGCCTTGTTCAAACATTTTAAGTAACACAACTTTCAAACGCCTGAACAGCAAATGTAACTTTTCTTGTCTGCATAGTAAACACTGGAATTTTTATTTGTTTGAATAATCTAAGTGGTGCTTTCCATGCCTTCTTGGTTGCAAAGATTTGAACTGCTTCCTGAAGGTCCACTGTCCGGACCAGCTCATGCTCGATTGAGATAGTTGCAAGGCCGACCAGCCTCTCCTGTGCCAGGCTGGGAGTTGCGAGGAGGAACCATCCACTTGCTTACAGGAGGGGAGGTGCTCTGAGCTGCTGGGCTCCCCTCTTTCTGCTCTGGCCTCCCCACCTCTGAGAACACCATCATCTCCAGAGGAGACGGCAAAGAGCTCTGCTTACATCTTGTAGCAGCTCTGATTGGCTGCTTATACCCCAGGAGATGGGGAAATAGGAAAAGCAGCCAAAGGGGGATCCCCAAGGCAGGGCTGAAATGTGAATCTCTTAGCAACTGGGCTCAAGATGTAGAATTTTATTTGCCCGAGAGCACTTTAACCACTGGCACTAATCCAGAGCTAGTTTAGTTGACATTTTACAGACAGGAAAAACTTGGTATTAACACAGGAAGATTTTGCATTTGACCTCTGTGGGCCTGGTTCTCCTCTCATTTACTTTCAGTTACTGGGGTAATTCTTCTGGGTTCAACGGTGCTACTCCTGGTTTACACTAGTAGAGAGGAGGAATCAGATTTTTTAGCTTTTCTGCTAAAACATCACACACACATATTTGTCCTTTTCATTAAAAAAAAAAAAATCCCACTGCAACATAATCATGGCATTCTATAGACACACTCTTGCAGCTAATTTAACTTGGAAAAAAATCAGATTTAAGCAAAGATCACGTACCTCAGCAAACAGGGAGTATTTCTTTGGCTGAGGTTTAGAATCTTTTTCCTCTTACTATTATAACATGGTTGAAGTTCAAGCCATTTTTTTCTGGCAGACGTTTCCATAGCCAGTGCTTCACCAATAATTGGTTTCTCCAGGACAGTCAGGGTTTCTGCAAGATCCCGCTTTCAATGGTGTAATTACGGGATAGAATATCCGAGTGTTTGGAGATCTTTTATCTCAGCACTTCAGTTTCATGCACAGAAAATACTGGGGGGATAGCAAAGGAGTATATATCAGGCACTTAAATGGAGCACAGCAGCATCATGTCTCTCCTGTGCTTCTGTTCTAGAGCATGCACATTCCCCTAGAGAAATCTCCTGTTACCTGTGCAGTAGAAAATAACCTGCTTATATTCTGAAGTAGTTACTTTAACCTGGCAAACCTCGGTCTAGTATTTAGCAGGAAAGTTGTACATTTTCCTTAAAGCTTGTATAAGTGAATGGCACAAGAACCTCTATTTCTCAGTGCTGTAGCCTGAGCCATAGGAGAATACAACACATGGAGATGCCAAACGTGGAGATTTTGGCTCCTTAGGTCCCATCAGCCACATGATGCAGAAGAGAACAAAGTAGTAAAGGGAAGAAGGAGTGGGAGTACATGCTGGAGGAGAGGGAGTCAAGGGATACAAAGCACCCGAAGCCCCTTGAAGGAGGGAAACAGGACACACACAGTTGGACCTCTGTGGATTGTGGTGAAGAGGGAAGTTAATGCTGAAAGCGCTAAGCTGTTCTGTACATAATGCTTTCAATTGGATTCTTAGCTTGCAAATTGTGCTGTCTATCCCCCCCTCCCCATTTAATAGTTCGCTCCCATTCCCTTTCTTCACTCTTCTGCTGAAGCAGGTTTGCCTATTGTCTTCTATCTGGTTCTCTTCAGAAAATGGAAACATATAAAGCATTGGACAGTTCAAGGCACCTCCTTTGGACTGCCATTGAGTGGGACAAAAGACTCTAGAGGACATCTGAGAAGGACCATGCGTACTAACTGGATATGATGTTACAGGATGAAAAAGGAGAAGAATTGGAGAAGCACAATTGAGGGCTGATACATGGGGGAAGCCTGGTTATGCTGTTCCTCTCTCTACATAATCTTAATTTTACTCATTCTCCTTTCACATCAGTCCTTCAGCTAGCATTCCAAAATGGCAGCTACTCTACATATTCTATAAGATGACTTCCATGGCACCTATCAATCATGGAGTTGTGTGTGTGTGCGCGCGTGTGCGTGCGTGTATAAAATAGGGCTAAATTGTGAGCAGGTGTACATAGACTTCAGTGGAGTTTTGATTTACACCAGCTGAGGAGATAACCCACAAATATCTCTCTCTCTCACACACACACACACACGACAGTCAAACCTTTTCCAATTTTGAGTAGGTAATGAAATAACAATGTCAGAGTATTTCCCTATACTCCCTACTTGTAATTAGCTATATTTCAACAATACTACAAATAATGCAGTAATGTTATATGTTGACTGGGGAGGGGATTTTCAAAAGCGCTAAGGTGTTTGGAGCACAAGTTCCATTGACTGACAATGGGATTTGTGCGGCTACATTATAATGGTGTTTTTGAAAGTCTTCCTTAAGCCATTATAAAGCTTTCCACGGTGATCACTGTGTATACATACACTTAAAGCTGACCAATATCTCTGTTACTTCCTTGCTGTACCTGTTAACTCTTTAAGTAATACAGAAATTTGCTCTTTATAATGGAATAAAATTCATTTCAGTCCCTCATTAATTCAGGAGGTTGGAATGGTCTGAGTGATTAGCAGTAAAGAGCTATGACAATTTATACATGGTGAGTAACGCTATTTCAGACTCTGATATTTATATTCAGGTGAATGTCACAGAATGAGTTACACATGCTAAAGATGAACATAAATATTTAGTATTCTAAGCTAAGTCTACTGGCATGATTAATTTGGTCTTAATTTTGTATCTCACCATAGTCTTGACTACCAGCTATTCATTTAAAGGAGTATTTCCTCCTTAATTTAAACTCCTGAACAAATATTTGTATGAATGTTATTTTGCATTATTCACCCCTGGGGGAAAATAACCTAAATCCTGAATAATCAAAGGATGGAAGCAATTTAGAAAGCAACAATAATTGTTGCTTTAAATTTACTAATTTATTTGTAAATCTTATTCTCTGTGGCATGCATCATGGGCTCTCAACATGGGAGTCAAAAATAGGTGAGTCACCCTGCCCTTCCAATACTGCTAAATCGGAGGGGTATTGTGGTTAGCTCATGGCAGAGGAGACACAAGGGGTGGGGGTCAAGTAGGGTCACATCTCCCTCCCCCCGATTTGTTGCTCTGTTTGGACTGAACATGCTCACACAGAAGGAAGCTGCCCTCACACTGTCCCTCCCCGCACTCTACTTTCGGCAGACATGCTTCGTCTCTGGCTCATGGGTAGATGGAAAAGGAGATCCTGGAATGGAAAATGTTGACAACTATTAGTTTATTTTACATGGCCCCTTCCACTAGTGTGAATGGGGAGGGGAGGGTGGACAGCACGGGGTTTATACAAGTGGATTGGAGAGAGAGGGTTTGCACAAGTGGTAGAGGAGAGACGGCTCCTCCCCCTTTAGTTAACAGTCTCCTCTGCCGAAAATCTGTTTTGGAGTTGGGGCAGGGAGGGGAAGAGGAGAAGCTAGTTTTCAAATCATGTTCTCCTCTAAGTCCAGTGGATAGCCTCAAAGGAGTTAAGGACTCTGTGTTTGTACCTCTCTTGAAGGTGGGAATAGGAGTTTGTGCAGGTGTGTGGGGAAAGCCAATGGCAGTTCAACTCCTAATTCAGCATGGGGCTTATACGGTGGACTTTGAAAGCATTGATGAATCTGTCTTTCTTCCAATTAAGCCAGTTCCCTGAAAGGCTGATGTATGTTTATTCTAAAGCAAATCGAACAGTATAGGAAGAGATCTTAAAGTATAACTTAAAAAGCTGTTGTTAGATGGCTGCAAACCAGCCAGGCTTTAAAAACACCAGGATCTTGTTAATGGATATGACTGGAGTTTACCACTCTGGGAAAGCAATATCCCACCAAGAGCTGTCATCAGAGGGAGGACTTCCAAATTCATGCGATAAGGGTTTTCTGGAAATGGCCCTTTAAGCAAATAGCTGGTAGGCAAGACTGAGTGAGATGCAAAGTTAAGACCAAATTAATCATGGCAGTAGATTTATCTTGGAAAATTAAATATTTACGTGCATATATATTTACTTTCCTCTGATGTCTGAATGGTTGAGCTTTATTGGTAAAGCTCATAGAAAGCAACATTTAAAAGTCTCCTGGGAGGTTATTTGCAGAAAATACATTTAAAATGCGCACTCACAACGTTTGCTCTGGAAGTCCAATCCTACTGCTGGCTGTGTGCGCACAACTACGATGGGAGCCATGTAGACAAGACAAGCACATGTGCAACAGAAAACACGATGATCAGGCCCTGGAGGTGCTCATGCCCTCACCCAGGTCACAAACTGAAACTATTCCATATAACTGATCTAACCAGTTACAACAAATGAACACAGCTCAAACTTTGGAACACTCAGGTCAGCACCTTGCACTGCTGAATTTGGAAAGATACACTGAAACAACAAAGTCAAGGAAAACACAATCCACTTGTGTATAATGGGTGAGCAGAAGGGGCTAAATCAATTGAATGAATTATATTTAATTGAGAACTACTCTTCTCTAACATTTTCCAACCTGAATCTCATTTAGTTACTTTCTGCCCCTGTTTCTCTGTCCCTCTCCCTAGCTCCCTAAACAATTTACAAACTCTTTGCGATTTAGAATCATAGGGGTGAAATTCACCACTGGCAGAGGGCTAGCAGAGCCATGCCTAAACCGCTCTGATCTTTAACTAGTTTTCTTTGAATTCACACTGACCACATTTTGTCCCTTACCTTCTTCATTTTTCAGAGACAGCTGCACATTGTGTTTTTTTAGCATTCCTCAGCCTTCTTCCACATGGCTGGATTTTAATACTTCACCTGATTGCACCTCACTCACTAGATTTCTTATTTTCCTAAAATTTGCTTCCCTGAAATCTAATACCTTTATACTGCTACATTCTACAAGACCATTTCTTACTCTTCACATGGTCACCAGCTCCAGGCTTCCTTATAGCTTTCATGTTCTCATTTGATTCCCTGGTGTAGATCCAGGGTGATTCTGTAGCAGACGCCCACTGTCCTTATCTTTTGTTTTTCCACTGTCTGCTTCTTTCCTTGCCCATAGAATTTCATCGTCAAGTTCTTTCTTGTCAAATTACAGATCACCAGTGTTGGAAATATTTTAAGTAGACAGTGCTATTCCTCCACCTATTCTTCCCTTTCCATAAACTCACACTACTGCAATCCAAAGAAGTTTTTCCCCTACATCGCATCCATGGCAATACAGTACAAAAACAAAGTAGAAATGGACGTGCTATACAGAAAAAGCAGCATGATGCAAGGAGTATATACACCCCTGACCCACATTAAGGTTGGTTGCCAGGGGAGACTGAGATTTTCTGTGAAATCTTGAACCCTATTAAAAGGGAGACACACATGGGAATTTCATAACTGTGAAATTACTGTCATTAGTGTATTATTTACCTTGAAAGAGACTGAAAGCTGAGATGTTTTGGTCACACTAACATGGGGAGTATCCTTAACAAGAGAGCATCAAGAACACAGGAGGTAGATTATTAACAAAACAAAAACATACAAACACCTTACCGATTTTAGCACGTTCAAAAAAAGCTCTCTACAGAGGGGAAAAAAACCCTTCCTAAAAAATTCTTGCCTGCAAACAAAGATACAAGAGTATCACCCATATTGGCAATGACAAAATTAGTAGACATACATTAGCACACAGCTTCAGGTGTCTGTCTACCTACCATTATTTACAAGGGATACAGATAAGAATATAAGGAAATAATAGTTTATTCTATTCAAGCCTTCATTGCAACTGATGATGGAAAGAGACTAGCTCCTAAAGCGATCTGTTAACGTACATGAGTAAATATAATAGAAAGTTCAATCAGAGCAAAACTGGAATACATATTCATACTCACGTTCCTCCCTCTAAGGTCTAAAGAAACAGGAAGTTAGAGACAAAGGCAGCAAGACTATTATCTCAGTTTGATTAAGTATTATGAATGCAGGTTAATTTGTTTTATATACTAGAACCACATTATGAGAATTTTCTCAGGAAATCCAGAATCAAAGAAATTGAGGCCCAATCCAACACATTTTGAAAGCAGGACAGGGTCTTTCCATTGACTTCACTGGGCATCAAGGGAGGCCTTAAGTAGGGAAAAAGCAGCACTTATCTGAAAACCGTAAGTGGGGAAATTAGCCCTTTATGACCATATACTGGCCTGTTCATCTTGTGCAGAGCCGTTTGTGAGCTATTTTTCTATAAGAGGTGGACAAACTGGTTTAGACAAAATAATGACCCAACTTGATCGGGAACTAAACATATATCAGGTACAGAAATACTTGGATAATATGTTTTCCTCTTATTCTTCATTTTCATGGACCTCAGCCTTTCTGCCATTTCAGGCAGGGACTTGTAGGAGAAATTCTGTTCTGTAAAAGGGTTCCTCTTATGGAATTTCCAGCACAATTGAAGACAAAGTCCCAGAAATCTCTCAAGAAAACTTGCTCTAATGGAGGTTGCCAGCTCAGTTTTGCAAAGGAAGACAGTGTGGCTGCATAGCCAAACTGTCTGAGGTTCATCCATCACTAGTTTCTACTTCTAGGGTTTTCCCAAACACAGCCTGTGTTTACTCTGTACCTACGCCTACTCCTACAGGCGCTCAACACATTTACTCTCTACTGCCATCCAAGTCAAAGGGAACTGTGGTGCTAAGCACCTTGCAGAATCAGGACTACCAGGATTTCTTTTTTGGTATCTGATTGCGTGCACGCATCTTGGGCAAAAACTCCCCTATATGTTAATTTAAGCATTTTGTCCTTGTCCTAAAAGACATGCACAACCTAGCTCTCTTTTGCCTCCCTGGTGCAGATCTTCCACCCTGCACCACCCCTCAGTTCATGGCCCCTCTTAGTCTTCCTCTCCCACTCATCTTCATATCTCCGTCTATGGAACCCACTCCCTAGCCCGGTCTGCCGTCTTCTTCACTCTCTTTTCAAACAGCTCCTCAAAATTCCCTTCTTCCAACAAGCCTATTAACCCCCCGCCCCCCATCTCCCATCCCCTCTAAAAAAAAAAAAAAAAAAAAAAGTGTGTGTATTTTTAAAAAGCCCTCAACAAACCCATAAGGGAGTACAAGACACTTACAGCTCTTCCCCCTCTAGCTGTTGTTTCTAGAGATCATATAAAGTCAAAGAAGCAAAGACTTTTTCCTTTTTGTTTAGAAGATACCCAGCATCCTTTAGAAGTTATATAAAAGATACATTACTTATCAATATTATTAGCACTGCGAGCTTTTACTGAGTAAGAAGTGTGGGACTAGGCCATTTGTGCAGAGGTTTATTATTCTTATTGTATGCCTTATTTTTCCTGGTCAATCTTGCACAATTTTCTTCTCCATTGCTTTTGCAGAAATACCACACTCGCATAGAGATTAAAATTACAGCAGAGCAGCAGGGATGAGCACGGTGGAAAGGAAGGGGTCAGATCAGTGCAGTGGGGGTCACTGGGGGGGGGGGGGGACTTCAGCTCTGTCCCTCCCCCCCCAAAAAAATTCACACCCATGCTGCCCATCTTTCCTCCCCACCTCCTATATCCCCTCCCCAGCTCCTTAATCTGTGAGTTCCATGCCAATGCCCACTTCTCCATGGGGAGCAGGGTGAAGGAGGTAGAACTGGGCGGTGCTGGACAGGCACGGAAACAGGAAAAGATGCGAGGCAGTGAAGGACCAATATTCAGTCCGTGCATTCTGTGGTTAAGTAACAACTGCCAGAAGCAGTGGAGGTGAAGAGCTGGACTGTTGGACATGGAGATGCTGAGAAGCTGTGTTTAAAACCAAGCAAATTAAATGCCCCAGAACTTCATTAATGCACAGCTAAGGTATCTCAGTGTTGTCTTGTGACCTTCCAGAACTCTGTTTTCTGCTACACTCAAAGACCGAGAGCCAGGAAATACAAATTGATGAACATGCCATTCCTGCACCACAATCTTAACTCAGGCATCTGGAGCTGGCAATAGCCACTGGGAATGGTTCAGTAAAGATGGTGCCATAAGAATTGGACATGAGGAAGGACTGGCAGTGCACAGGGACTAGTCATGAGGATTGTCAGCAGTCTGGAGGCATACATGACTGTGGTCTCTGGGGCTAATTGAGGTGCAAATGCCTCTGAGGGACTCAGGGCAAGAGGGAATGGGTGGAGTAGACTCAGTTTGAGTGTAGGCCATGTGTAGATAGCTCTTGTTTGCTATGCTTGATCTAAACCAACATTTTACCTTGGAAAGAGAAGTTGTTAGTCTGTGTTCCACAACGCTTGCATGTTCTGTTCTCAAAGCATTTTGTAGCATCTGTATAGGCAGAGTGCTAGTAGGCTCTGTAGGCACATTCAGGGCCGGCTCCAGGCACCAGCGAAGAAAGCAGGTGCTTGGGGTGGCCAATGGAAAGGGACGGCATGTCCGGGTCTTCGGCAGCAATTCGGCGGCGGGTCCCTCAGTCCCTCTCGGAGGGAAGGACCCACTGCCGAATTGCCGCCGAACAATGAAGCAATGTGGTAGAGCTACCGCCAAAGTGCCGCCAATCGCGGCTTTATTTTTTTTTCCCGCTTCGCCGCTTGGTGCGGCAAAAAAGCTGGAGCTGGCCCTGAGCACATTGGGGCATCGTGCAAAAAAATCAATGTTAAGGTTGTGTTGTAGGGGTGGCATATGCCTTAACTTTGTGTTTCCTGGCTTTGAGGTTTGAGGTTAGCTGAATTCCATGTTTTGAAAGGGTACAAGGCAGCTCTGGGCAACCTTAAGTCTACATTAAGTTTTTGCACATTTAATCAACATTACATGACCAATGAAAAATCTTTGCCTGCGCTGCAGGCTACAAACAACTTAGCCAACATACATCAGAAGGACATACAATATATAAATTTCCCAACATCTCTTATTATTTGTATTACAGTACTGCCTAGAGACCTCAACTGGGATCAGGGCCTTATTGTGCTAGACACAGTACTAACATAATTAAAGACAACCCCACTCTGAATATAATACAATTTAAATGGTCAAGACAGAAAAAAAGGCAAAATATATATTACTTATACCCCATTTGCAGTATTTGCAGCTACCAATTTTATTTAGGAGGTCAGCAATTAGCTTTATCAATACAGTATGTATTGTCCTTTTTTAGGTTTTTGGCATGTCTTGGCTGTGACATGCTCAGACAAGCCAGAAGGACATGCTTTCAATTCACTGACAGGGGTGAGACATCACTGAACTTTGAAGCAAATACTTCACATTTGAATAAGCAATTTCCATTCACTTGTGTTCTTGGTTATAGGGTTTGTGAAGATCTGAAACAGTTAAATAAAATAAAGACAATTTCACATATTTGTTCCTTATCCTGATTAAAAACCTCTCCAGTAGTCTAGAGTGATGGTTCAAATCCCAATGGCATTATGAAGATTGTTCATCCTTACGCTTTTATATATATTCTTTGTTTAGATTTCAGATGCCTTAGATATTTTAGTATTGGAATTGTTGATGTTTATGGTTACTTGTATTTGAAGAAGTCAAGTCAAGGTCACAGACAACTTCCAATCAAATAGTAGCCTCAGGATAGGACCGAAAGGAATAGAGGTGGCTCCCCACCTCCCCCCCCCACCCCCAAATGTGGTCTCATATTGGGAAGTGCACTAATGTTGGTCCTCTTTGGCTTAAGTTACACTATGTTTTCTTCTTGCCAATACTGTTGTATAGCAGAATGAAACAAAGTTAGTACAGAGTCTTGACTTCAGTCCTGATTCAGCAAAGCTTTCAAGCACATTAAATTGAAACTCATGCTTAGTCCAGTTGATTTCAGTGAGATTACACACATACTTAAAGCTGCTGAATCAGAGCCCAGTGTAGCTACTTAGCACAGAGTAACTGAAGAGGCCTCTGTGGGAAACAAAGTAAAAGGTTGCTGCACATCAGTGTGTGTCATCTCATCAACAGATTTTAAATATAAATAAACTTTGATATTCATCAGAAGATCTGTTTACGCACATGCACCATAGCTGAAAGAGCCCCGTGTGTAAAGTTTAGTCACCCTTTGATAATAAAAAGGCTTTGCACCAGCTTTTATGTACTGTCTATGAGCAATCCTCAGGTTTAGCTTTGAGCACAGATATGCTTCGGGCCCTGACTTTTTACAGCTTCCAAACAGATTTGCAATTCATGGGCGCATCTGCTCCCCCCTTACAAATCCATGTCCAATTCCACCCCATCTATATCAACATCTTAGGCTCGCCACAAATCATAAAAGCCTTTCTTCCTGTGAAAAAAGGATACTAGACTTATATAATGGTGCAAATGAAGGCCCACAGATCCTTAATCATGTACCACAAATGCAGAATGTGTTCTGATAAAGAATAATCTCTGTACTGAATGATTTGTAATTGTTGATATTATGCATCACAACTTCTGCTCGAGTGGCTTTTAGACCAGTCATTTGTCCATATGCACCGGTGAGTACACTCAGATCCAGTGCACTCACCAAAAACCACAACAATTTAGAGTTACTGTGACAGGGCTAAAGTGGAGACTGCGGTGTCTCAGTAAAAACAAGATGATTTGGTTCCTATTTTCCTACTGTTAAGGTAAACACAATTCCAGCACATAAGAACTCTTTTGTATATTAGGACATATACTAGATAGTAACATACAAAAGACAAGATATAAAACATAGAAAATAAGATTGGTTCAGTATTGAAAGAGACAGCAAGTCAATTTCCTCTGCTACTTCTGATGGCTTGATTCTGAAATAAGATAAACTGTAAATTATGGAAGGATCACCCCCAAAGTAGCTTGTCTGAATTAAAAGAAAAAAACTATTATATATTGTAAAATTCTCTTTTTCATCAAGCCAAACACCTGCTCTGTTTTAATGGAGTTTGGATGGTTAAATACAAAGTAATGTCATTTAGTGATAGCAATGAATTACAGATGTTATAAATGAAAAAGAGCTATTGCTCTATGCAGTGCTGTTGTAGTCTTGTCAGTGCAGGATATTAGAGAAACAAGATGGGTGAGGTAACACCTTTGATTGGACCAACTTCCGTTGGTGAGAGAGATGTTTAAGCTCCAGAGCTTGTCTCTCTCACCAATAGAAGTTGGTCCTATAAAGGTATTACCTGACCCACCTTGTCTCTCTAAAGAGCTATTGGATCATCCAATCTAGTCCCTGCCAAATATAGGATTGTACCCTATAGGATAATTTCTAGTGTTTAGAAAATTTAGTCTAGTTTTAAAAGTCCAAAGATATGGGACTTTTCCTAGAGAGAAAAATGGACAGCCTAAGAGAGCCTCTCCTCTTGAAGTCTTCAAACATGCCTTTCTAAGAGATATGCTTTAGTTTAACAAGAAGTTATTGACGTAATAGACAAGAATAATTCCTTCTACTACTGGAATTATTGGGTGAAAACTATATCCCCGGGATTCTAAGCAGGAGGTCAGATTACATGATCACAGTTGTTCCTTCTGAGCTTAAAATAAGAATGGCACTGTCAAAGTTTTTTTGCCTTAATTTGATCTCATTATTCCTACTTCTAGTCCAATGATCCACACTAAAGTAATTCCTCTCAATCCTGGGTGTTAACATTTTTTGTGTTTTTTTGTATGGACCAAACCTCCTGAATGAATCCTAAAGAGAAAGTAGAAGGGGAGGAGGCTCTCTGGATGTTGCTCTTATTTTTTCAAAGAGCACATTTTTAATTTTAAGAGTTTTTTTTTTAGGGTTTTACATACTTGTTCATAAGCAACAATATCTATACAATAGTCACACCCTGAAAATAAAGGACAACCAGTAAGTCACTTCTTGAAAAGAATGATGATTTCACAAATAAAGAGGAACTACAAGACATTCCTACCTTTTGTCTTCCTAGCAGTGATTCTCAAGGAAACTGGAAGACAAAGAGAGATATGGGTCTATTTTAAAACATAGTATCCAGTGGCCACCTTTTTGCAGGAAAAATGAAAATGTGTTTATTCATACTCTTACCTGCTTATTACCTTTAATGTGCTGTGACTAATTCACCTAAACATAGGGTACCATAGCAATCATGCTCAGCTTCAGAAACTCAAAGTGATGAGGTGCACTGTGCTAACACTAAATATATGTATTTGTCAAATGCTGTAAATGTGATTTTATTTCAGGGAAACTAAACATATCTACCTATGATATATGATTACCCTTTTGTAATTATGTTTGGACAAGTAAAATGAGTTTCCTGTAACCTTTGTGCTTTCAGTTTTAAAGGACCGTAGCAAAAGGCTAGTAAAGTATATTCCTGTACAGTTTTCTCATTTCGAATATCCTTTTTAAAATTAACTCATAGCAGCATATTTCTGTGTTTATCCATTACTAATCCATAATTCTTTACGAACTGAACTCTCTCCCCCCTCATTAAGACTTTGTCTTTCTAGTTGTCATGCCAATAGAGGGAAAAGTCATGTCATACATATGCATGAATAAACAAAGTAGGTGCTCATTTACTCATAACACATATTGAACTAATATTTTGTTTGTTGATAAGTGTTTCCAGTTTTGTCTGCTATTAAATATGCCATTAAAATGAGTGGTCTAGTGTGTCCTACTCTTTAGAAGATGATTTACAACATATGAGATCTAAATGAATGTGCAACATGATGTGGGGTTCATAGAAATCTGACAGATTTATTAAAACCCTTCCCACTCTATATTGTAAACATTTCTCAAAGTGAGGTTTCCTAATAATTTTGCCTACTAGCATTTCATATGAAAATAGCTTACAGTGAGAGACTTAAGGAGCTCAATCGGTTTAGCTTACTGCAAAGAAAAATCAGGTGGTGACTTGATTGTGGGAGAAATTACCAACTCCCAAAGAGCTGCTTAATCTAGCAGGGGCAAGGCATAACAAGAACCATAGGCTTTTTGAGGCAGGGAACATCTTTTTGTTCTCTGTTTGTACAGTGACTAGCACAGGGGTTGGCAACCTATGACATGCGTGCCAAAGACAGCACGCGAGCCGATTTTTAATGGCACGCTGCTGAATGCCGGGGTCCCGGCAGGCAGCAGCATGACATTAAAAATCCAGCCCAGCCCGGCCCGCTCTTCTCCGCCTTCTGGCTCCCCCCGTGCGGGGGCAGGGGGCCGGGGGCAGAAGCTTGGTCCTGCCGGCTCCCCTACCTCTTCCCACAGTGTGCTGGATTCCTGCCCCTCCTCCTCCTCTTCGTTCCTCCCTCCCTGCCGGCTGATCAGCTGATGGCCCTTGCGAGGGAGAGGGTCGGGGAGGAGTGGAGTCAGCTTGCTAGCTGCTCCCCCCGGAGGCAGAGAAGAAGCGGGAACAGGGCCTTGGGGAAGGGTGGGGGGTGGAATAGGGGCATATCCCCTCCAGCCCCCTGCCATGAGCACCCCACGGCCCCAGCCCACACCCCCAGCCCTGACTCCCGCCATACACACCCAGCCCTCTGCCCTGAGCCCTGCAGCCCCGCACACACCCCAGGCCCCTGCCCTGAGCCCTGTACCCCCCCTCACACACACACACAGCCCTCTGCCCTGAGCCCTGCAGCCCCGCACACCCCCTAGGCCCGTGCCCTGAGCCCCGCACACCTCCCAGGCTCCTGCCCTGAGCCCTGTACCCCCCTCACACACACCCAGCCCTCTGCTTGACTCCTTCAGCCCCCCCCCACGACACCAGCCCTGACTCTGGCACCCCCACACATACCCAGGCCCCCCCATACCCTGTGCCCTGACACCTGCACCCCCCTCACATGCCACCAGCCCTCTGCCCTGACTCTTGCACCCCCCACATCCCCAGCCCCCACACACACCATGCACCCCCCATATCCTGACTCTTGCATCCCCCCACATCCCCACCCCCACCCTGAGCACCAAACGGGAGCTCCTGCACACACACACCCACATTCCCACCTGCACCCCTTGCACCAAATGGGAGCTGCCCAGGTAAGCGCTCCATACCCAGACCTCCTGCCCCAACCCTGAGCCCCCTCCCTCATTCTAGCTCCTGGCCAGACCCTACACCCCAACCCCCAGCCTGCTCCTTCACCTCCAGCCCTGTGCTCAGTGCACTCCCACCCTCAGTTCAGTGCAGAGAGAGAGGAAGAGAATGGGCCAGAACCAGGGAGAAGGTAGGTGCCCACTGTATGTGGGCAGGGCCGGGACCCCTGACCGGCAGCAGGCTGAGCAGGTCCGGCAGCCGGGATCCCGGCTGGCAGGAGCCAGCGGACGGAACCCCTGAGCGGCAGCGGGCTGAGCTGCTCAGCCCACTGCCAGTCTGGGGTCCTGGCTGCCGGTCCCGCACAGCCCGCTGCCGGTCTGGGGTTCTGGCTGCCAGACCCTTGCCAGCCGGGGTCCCGGCAGCAGGCCCCGCTCAGCCTGCTGCCGGCCTAGGTGAACAGAACCCCAGACCAGCAGTGGGCTGAGCAGGCTGGCAGCGCAAGATCAACATTTTAATTTAATTTTAAATGAAGCTTCTTAAACATTTTGAAAATCTTGTTTATTTTACAATACAAGAATAGTTTAGTTATATAATATATAGACTTATAACAAGAGACTTTCTAAAAAACATTAAAATGTATTACCGGCACGCAAAACCTTAAATTAGAGTGAATAAATGAAGACTCGGCACACCACTTCTGAAAGGTTGCCGACCCCTGGTTTAGCACAACGACTAGCGTTCCTCATCACTAGCATACTACTACTACTACTCCTCCTCCTCCTCCTCACCAGCATCATCACTGGCAGGAAGTTACAACTAGACAAAGTCAACTTAGAAATAAGGGACAGATCTTCAGAACAAAGAGTGATTACTTTTGTAACTAGTGGGTTCTCCATCTCTCTAACTACTGGCCCTGCAAACTCAACCTGGGATGTGCAAGTCAAGCTGTATTCCTCCCTTCTCATACTTCAGTACTAGGAATGAGAACCTTGGAGGCTAAATTGGCTCCTCATTGACACCAGTGCACTATTGTACCTTCAGTGAGTTTGTACAGGTGTAACTGAAACAGATTAGACAATTCTGTTGATGATGCACATGAATGAAAGAATCCAGCGATCTCTTTCAAATCTGTGCTGGCTCAATAACAGTAACAAGCGTAGAGCAAGACTGACTTGCATGCTCTGGCTGCTTTGCAATGCTGGTGAATCTGGCCCTTATTTTGTCATTGAAGTCAGCAGATATAATACACTCACAGAGCAGGTCTGTTGAGTAAAAAGGGGCCATTTTTTTCCTAGTCATCTTCCATGGCAGAACCATACAAACACTGAGAGGATCTAACTGTGATCAAAAAGGAAGTATTTTCATAACATAAATGATAGTGGCAATACATACTTGTGTGAGTGATATCAGAATTTGGCATTACATCTACAGTCAATGAATTTTTTCCTGTGTTCTTACCTGGCTCTCACTCATGCCCTTAATGTAGGATAAAGTTTGCAAAAGGTTGTTACTCTTGTCAAAGATAGTCAGATACCAATATTTGTCTGTAGCAAGAGGCAATTAAGGAAAAAGTGAATACAATTCTCAAACAAGGCCTGAAGGAAGTTCCTTGGATGCCTGAAGCTAAGCCTATCATATAAACTGAAAGCTGAAATTTTGAGGGCAACTATTTCTCTGAACATTTTTCCTGGTGTTTTTCCACAGAAGTCCCTTTCATCCTTGAAATACGTCCATGACACGACTATTATTAGTGACTAGGCTCAAAAATGTGCCACCTTATATGATCCGAATGGGTCCAGTAAAGAATTCTTTGAAAAGTACCATTAAGATGATTTATAGCCTAATTTTGGTTGCTATCGCATTTAGAGTCAGACTTATGACTGTGGGGCGGGAGGGAAGAGTCTCCCACTCACTTGAAATTCAGGAAAAGATTTCAGTATTGTGAGAGAAGCGCGAATGGCTGAAAAGTCATATTTTTAAGTTTATAGTGGCTACTCCTGGTTTGGTGTTGCTATGGTGACAAAGACAGCCTATACTAGTTTTGCAGCTGTTAGGTTATGGAGCTCCGAATGATACCTCTCAAGAATGCAGTTTTAGCCACTTTAGTCCAAGAATCCATCTAATAGGAGTTTATTACAATACATATATTATATTGGCACTTGCATTTCTCTGCATAGTTTTAAAAGCTGATTATAATAACAGCCATTACTCTGCAAAATTAACAACTAATGTGGATTAACAGAATGCAAACAATGAATATGTAATGCAAGAAAGCTGTGTACACCTTAGAGGTAGGTAATCTTAATTATTGCTATCAACCCTTTCTATTGCCCTAGACTAAAGTTTAAAAGATAGTGACCTAGAGCACTCCATCTTAGTGTGTTTCAAACTCTGATCCAAAGAAGCAGCGAGATACATTGGATCATAAAAACACAGGTCAAAATTAAAAGCAGATGGAGAACGAGGATAAATCTAGTTGATCCTCGCTCTCCATTTTAATACTTTAATTGTAATACCTTAATTTACGTAGCAGCTTTTAACAGGGGATCTCAAAGCACTATATTTGTGAGGAGGGGTGTACACCCCCCAACACCCACCAGTCCCTTTCAATTTCACCACGCGACACCCTGTGAGGTGGGTAATTTTTAACCTCATTTTATGATGAGGAAAGTCTCCAATTCCGAAGGTTTCAATTTTGGGGTTCTGAATACAACATAACATACCTTAAGCGTGATTTTCTAAATGCTGAGCCCCAACATGTGCCATGATTCAGCACCTCTGAAAAATGAGTCTACTTATTGAAGTGTCTAAATAGGGCGGCCAGCGTTCAGGTTTTTGATACTCGGTTTCAACATTACCAACCCAAGTGTTTAAAAATGAGACATGTGCCCCAAAATCATGAGTTTTTAAAAATAAAACAAAACGTTGGATTCTTTTTGTTTGCCTTGTTGTGTTTAAGCCTTTCAGATACACTTGTGTACATTTCCACGGTTTCCTCTGCTATCACGAGGGCTAGAAACTTAAGGCTCGTCTACACACACACACACACACACACACACACACACACACACACCCAACTCCTTTCCCCAGAATGGATACAATTATATAGGTATAAATGTGCTTTATACTGGTTGGGGACACACCAGCACAGAAAGGGGTACACAGCATCTTTATACCAGTAGAACTGCATCCACACAAGGGTCTGTACCAGTATAACTATGTCAGTTTAAAAAAAACAAAACAAAACAGTCATACTCCTCATAGACCTATACTTTGTATAGACCAGACCTAATATTTTTTTCATTAAAAATGAGATTCTCACATTAATCTTATGACTTCAGGACCTTGGTATTTAAGAAACACAGCAAATACTAGCCTGAAATTTGCAACAACAACAAAAAAAGGTCACGAGAGCTGGTAACTGCAATTTTGGGTCATAAAGTCAAATCCAGTCTTGCCCAAGCTCTACACATTTAAAAATCTCCATTTAGTTCAGGTCTGCAGGATTTATCCCAGAATGATTTGATGATACATGTCTGGGAACCATACTAATGGATTAGTCTTTCAAATGAAATGCAGTGCCATATCCCCAGTCCCACCCCAGACACAGATGCACGCCCTATCCAGTTCAGCATAACCATATGTGAAATATTGTTATCTCTAGCAATGATTCTTTGAAATGTGTCTCTTGCAGATCGGTTCACTTTGCGACTTCCTGTTCCAAACTTCTTCCTTTCTACCACCTCACTGCCCCATTATCAGCCTGAAAACCATTCTCGCAACTGTATTTCAAATGGAACCACAGTATCATCCAGTGGCCATTTAAGCTAATTCATACTGCATAACTCCTCTGAATGTTCCCAAGAACCATCAACTCCTACACTCTGATATTTGAAGAGGGCACTCTGAATTAACAATTATAGACCCTGCTAGACTCATTGATGGGCTTTCCCCCCACCACTGTCTCCTTTTTTAATTTCCATGGGATTCTACTTTTTGCTCTTTTGCAGAAGTCCTAGAACTAGATTTTCATCTAGCCTCAAGTCAATATATAGTTTATAGATCTGTGTCTGACAGCAAGATTTTATTACAAAGAGTAGGCGCATATTGTTGTTTGAATGTACCAAATATGGTCGTGCATTTGCATCCACAAAGTGGACTGGCCCAGCAAACACAAGTGCATATGTCTGCTGCCATTCCTTAATGTAGGCAGAGCAACATGATCATAATTCTGCTATGATACCAATGGTTCTATATTATGCCTCACAGATTCCGTACATGGATGCAAGGATGTGCTTTCCTTGAATCATTTCATCACAGTAGAATACCTAAAAAGCGGTATTCTCTGCAATCACTGCAAATACCGTTAGTAGTCTTCCATCTCAGCTCTAAATCCCGTTTAGACTCCTTATAAAAGAGCAGAGGTAACAGTGGGTTCAGTTATTCTGGGGGTTGGTTTGATGTTTTTGATCAAATCCATATGTGAAAAAACCCACTCCTCTTTTGAATCTAAAAAGGAAGAGCCCTTAATTACCAATCCTGTTACAGTAATGCCCTCCATGAGCCTTTTTCTCTACCTCCACTAGCAGAGTATTATTTTTCTCTGCGATACCAGCTGCATCCTTACTTTTAAGCTCTAAATTGAGCAAATCAAATCAACCTAACAATTGCTTAGGCATGTGTTGAATTCATCTAATATTATTCACAATTACTCTCATGTGATCTCAATGAAAATTCAAAACGCTAATTTCACATAGTTTAGCGTCATGTGTTCCTAGCATTTTTTTTTTTTGGCCCAGCAAAATAACCTGTGCATTTAAACATATGCCTAATTGTCACTGGTTTTAAATTAGTATCTGCCTCTTGCTGTATCTTTGGTTTTCTAAACTTCCATCTGTGGATGAAATGCCTGTGGTTTACAGCATGCATATGGCATACAATTAGTCCCTGGCATTTTTCTCATTCCACAGAAGCTTGTAATAAATGCCTATTAACATTACTATAATGAAAGATGACTTTCTGATCATGAATGCTGGACCCCGGGAAGCTTGGTGAAGAACAGAGAGCAAAAGTTGGGGATAAAAGGACTGCTGGTGAACTTTTCATTTTTTCCCCACATTTGGATTGTACAGTACCATGGGATTTCAAATATTGGAACATACTGAATTAAAATGTACAATTACAAAATTCTTACCAAAGAGAATTATGCTCCTATTCAAATTTACCTTAGAACCTACCAAGCATGGCACATGAATGATCTCAACAGGACACCTCCCTTGACTCACCCCATCCTCTTTATTGCCCCCTTCCCCTATCCCACACAACTCTTTACTGCTGCATAAGTGCTCATGTTCCTAGCACTTACGTGTTACCAACCAATGCTTCTAAATATAACACTGTTTCCAGCACAGTGCTTAAATGGTAAACAGAGAATTTAGAATCCTGAGGTTTGGTGCAAACCCACATTTACAGTACGCACAGAAGGAAATTTTGTTTTGTAAGCTATCTATAAATTTGGAAAAGAAAACTATTATTGGATTACTGTAAGTTTTTTGCTTGGTTTTGTTACTAAAATAGATTTTTGGGAAATCCTGATCTGTTTCCCAGCACTTATTTCAGAAAGCGTATTTTGGCAGAACATGACCTGATCCATAAGAGTCTAATATAGGGTTGCCAATTTTGGTTGGACTTATTCCTAGAGGTTTCATCACATGACAATCTTTAATTAAAAATTCATGTTTAATTTCTGGAGACTCTAGGACAATCCAGGAGGGTTTGCAACCCTATTATTGAGAAAACAGACAGCTAAATACTTTTATTTTGTGCTTATATAAGGTGATTGGTTTTTTCTTATTTTTTAATCTTCCAAATTTCCCTAGTAGCTCTAATCTGTAATAGAATATTAAACTGTAAAACATCTCACGTAGCTTTGTTGGTCATAGTTACTGATAAGATTTGATTCCTACTGTTTTTAAAAGCCAAGTGACAGGCTTTGTCAGTGCTTACATGACCTTTCTAAAGTAGTGGCCCAGTAGGAACTGCGTCAATTGCACTAACCTCTCGATGAACAATACACTGCAGAACCAGTGGGAGAGCAAGTCTTGATGCCTGTACTTGAATAAGAGCACCTTAGGAGAACACATTTATGAAATAGCGACAGGTCTGAAAGGTTATTCTCAATGTAGCTACTATTTCTCAGAAGTAAGTGTGGTTGTTTTCCAGCGACGCTCTCCCTGATTGGATTGGGCTATTACGTTGGGGCCTGGATCTGAAGGAGCAGGACGACAACAACGATTTATATGATACGGTCTTTATATATATGGAGCCTTTGTTCATACAATTGTACTGTATTTAGGGAGCACTAAAGTTACGTCAAGAACTGACAAAAGCCGGGAACTTGAAGGCCTGCTGCTCTCTAAGTTGTGTGTGGAATAAAAGGCATGCTGGTGTATCTGAAGTGCGCATCTTTTCAATCGGCTATATCTTACTCTCTCCCTCAAATTCACTCATACACAGAAGCCGTCCTACAATGAGGGAGTCCCCCTGGACTGGTGAAATCCCAAACAGCAATCCTGCATCACAGACCTTTTTTGGGCTAAAGATAAGGGCCCCCTTTTTTGCCTGCAGTGATTCTTACACTTTTGCAAACACTCTACAAATGGAGTTTACAAATGTAAAGTGTCTAAAGTTTACCACAAAACTCAGACTCAAAAATTATTCCCAGTGGTTTGACTCAGCAGACTCCAGGGCCAGCTCCAGGCACCAGCCCACCAAGCTCGTGCTTGGGGCGGCACCTGGAGGGGGGCAGCGCGGTGCTCCGGCTCCGGCTGCCGGGGAGAGCGGAGCCGCAGTGGGCTCGCCGCCCTCCTCCCAGGGCTCCGGCCGCCAGCGGAACCACGGCGGGCTCGCCGCCCTCCCCTGCCACGCTCGGGGGGGGGGGGGGGGGGAAGAGGGCAGCGGGAGGCTTTTTTGCCTGGGGCAGCAAAAAAGCCAGAGCCGGCCCTGGCAGACTCCATACAACTTTGAAGCTTTCTCAGCTAAGCTAAAGTACAATGCGTGCCTGAGTTTGAGCTAAAACAAAATCCAGTCCCGCCCACTGAAGTCATTGCAAGGTTTGTCACTAACTTCAGTTGGAGCAGGATCAAGCTCCAATCCAAGTGAAGTCACTGCAGGTGCACAGTAGTTCTTCACATTCCTTATTCAGTGAAGGAAAGTATGAGCAGGAAAGGAAGGGAGTCCTGGCAACAGAAAATCAAGCAGAAGAGTCCAGACATTAGGATCTTGGCAACAAACATCTTATTTCAGAACTTGAGGCTGTCTGGGATACCATGTAGAACATTGCAAGATGTGCTGGGGTAACCCAAGCCCACAAAAATGCTCCCATCTTATACAAATTGTTATCCCTTTTGGCTCAAGTGGTCGGCAAATATTCATGGAATGGTGGGTTGGTTTCATAAACAATTTCTTCTTCTAACAGAAAGAAAGGTATTTCTTTGGTGCAATCCTATTTATGTACAAAGATTGTACAAAGAGTCCCACTTCCATGAACGCAGTAGGAACAGACAACCCAAAGCAGTTTCCTTGTTCACAGTTCTAAGCCTACCTCTCCAGCCAGCTCTCTGCCCAGAAAAGTCTCTCGCTTGGCTTTCTCTCATGACTACACTACAAACACTTCTCTTGCTGTCTCCTGCTTTCAGGCTGCTCTCTCGGTTTTCCTGCACATCTTTCTGCCTGCTTCGGACCTAGATAGATAGATAGATAGATAGATCTATATCAAGAGAGAGGGAGAGAGTGCGCGCACGCGCGCTGCAACCAAATCAATCCCCAACTCCTGCTGTATATTCAGACTAGTCTTTGGGCAGTGGCTTCCCTTGTTTCAGCTATCGCTAAACAAAAGAACATTTAATTGTTCCCTCATTTAGTCTGAATGGAAGGTGGCTAGTATACCCCATGAGCTTCAACAAGATCTGTGACTGCCCACAGATCAAATAAATGCTTGCTGGGAGCCACCCGACCTCCAGCAGAACATTATTAATATCCAAAAACTGAATTAGCCATTAAAAGTTTGCAAAACCTACCTGGTTTCATGTCCCCAAAATAAAGACCATGTATGGCAAGAAGGACTAAATCTGCAAGAGTAGACCCCCAATAGAAACCTGCAGTAAAACTTTCACTGTAAAACTGTGTGAATTAGAGGTGACAAAATCCAGATATTTACTTTTTTACTTCCTCCAATCTCCAGTTTGTCATTTTTCCTCCCCTTGGACAAAAGTATGTCTATAGTCTGGTGTGGTGTAATAAACACAACATTGGATAGTGCATAGTCAATTCCAGCTGTGTTACGTGGCAGCACCGTCATACTTAGTGTTTTTCCAAACACATTAGCACATTCTCCTAATGTTCCAGGGACTATAAGAAATAAAATAAAACCTAAACTGTGCAACCTCTGTAAAATCCTGGAGCTGACCTGGCACAATCACACAATTCAAAATGGGATTTTTATCAAAGTATTTTCATCCCCAGTCAATAAGGGTCTGTATTTATAGATCATTTTTCATGTACATTGGCCACCGACTGCTCTTTCTATCTCTACACTGGTAAATATTTTTTTCCTTGTACAAAGGAAATAAGAACATCATAACCAAGATGAATTCCTGCATTAGAGCCTGGTAGCTGAGATGACAGTGACATACAGCATGATTTTAGAGTACTGTAATATCAGAAGTGTACAGTAAATTTGAGTTAGGGACGTAGCCTTGAGTTTTTATAGCTACAGTCCAAGGAGAGCAAAGATGAAGAGTGTGCCTACTCCAGCAACGCAGAGTCAAGTTGGCTCATTCAGAATAATCTGCCATGTCAATTAAATGTAACCTATAGATTGATCTTCCTGCAGGAGCCAGTCCAGGTGCTGTAGTTGGCATTTTGGCCTGTTTCATACAACCCTCCAAAATGGATCAATAAAAGGCAGGTAGAGTGCAATATATGGTGCCTATGTGTCTGGCTAAAAGAATTAATTAACTCAGTAAATGCTATTTAGCCACTTTAGTCCTGCTAGATAAATATAGGTATTGTATGGTTTATTCCATATGATGTAATTTAAAGGATTTAGGTTATTTTAGTACTGAAAAAAGGTGCAATTTTCAAGTGGGTGGGGACAGGGGAGGTATAATTTTGTACCTCTGCTTTCTGGGAGACTTTTCAGTATCAGTTTTATTTCCAAACTGTAGCTAGTTGAAAAGCAGACACAGTACATATCATATAAGTGAAGCGTATTTGGTTTTTAATACATTTATAGTAGGTCTCAATTTTTCAGCAGACATGAAGCCTGGGTCTTAGGAAATTAGAATTATTTAGGAGACAGACAATAGATGAAATCATCTTTTGCTTCTGTTGTCATGCACATAAATAAATGACTACAGCCCTGTCTATGTTCCAAGTTGCATTAATGTAATCAAAGCTGAGATTTTTAAACCCATTTATTTAAGCTTGTGAAAAATCCCGAGTGCGGACACTCTTAAATAAGTGCAAATCTGCCTTATATTGATCAACTGTGTTTATAAGACAGCTTTATACCCAATTAAGAGTGTCCATACTGGAATGTGCACTGGTCTAACTAAACTGTTCTTTTTTTTTAAAAAAAAGGACACACTTTTAGGGCAGGTCTACACTACAAAATTAGGTTAATTTTATAGAAGTTGATTTTTAGCAACTGATTTTATACAGTCGATCATGCGTGTCCCCACTAAGTGCATTAGGTCGACCAAGTGCGTCCTCAATACTGTGGCTAGCATCGACTCACGGAGTGGTGCACTGTGGGTAGCTATCCCACAGTCCTCGCTTCCCATTGGAATTCTGGCTTAAGCTCCCAATACCTGATGGGGCAAAAACATTGTCACGGGTGGTTTCGGGTACACGTCGTCGGTCTCTCCCCGAAAGTAACGGCAAACAATCGTTTCGTGCCTTTTTTCCTGGGTTATCCATTCAGACGCCATAGCATGGCAAGCATGGAGCCCGCTCAGCTGCATTATCGTGCAGTATATTCAGAGCCTCGTGCATTATCCTGCAGTATATTCAGAGCCTAGCTAGGAGCCGCCAGCATGAGGACGATTGTGAGGAGGACATGGACACAGACGTTCCTGAAAGCACGGGATGTGGTAATTGGAATATCATGGTGGCATTGGGGTATATTGATACAGTGGAACGCCAATTATGGGCTTGGCAAACAAGCACAGACTGATGGGACCACATAGTGTTGCGGGTATGGGATGATTCCCAGTGGCTGTGAAACTTTCGCATGCATAAGGCCACTTTCATGGAACTTTGTGAGTTGCTTTCCCCCACCCTGAAGCGCAGGAATACCAAGATGAGAGCAGCCCGGACAGTTGAGAAGTGAGTGGCGATAGCCCTGTGGAAGCTTGCAACGCCTGACTGGTACAGTCAGAATACAGCTTTTTAGGTATTCTACTGTGATGAAATGATTCTTCATCAAGGAAAGCACATCCTTGCATCCACGTATGGAATCTTTGAGGCAGAATACAGAACCATTGGTATCATAGCAGAATTATGATCGTGTTGCTCTGCCTACATTAAGGAATGGTAGCAGACATGTGCACTTGTGTTTGCTGGGCCAGTCCACTCTGGGCTAGCTCCTGGAGGCCAATACCATCGAATTGCACAGCGCTGCATCTGCACTACCCCAAATTCGACCCAGGAAGGTTGATTTTAGCGCTACTCCCCTCGCCGGGGAGGAGTACAGCAGTAGATTTTTAAGAGCTCTTTAGGTCGGCGGAACAGGGTTCGCTGTGTAGCCGCATTGCTTATAAAATCGACCTAGCGCGGCTAAATTCAACCTAACCTCGTAGTGTAGACCAGACCTTAGTTAAACTGCTGCAACTCTGAATATAGACAAAGCCTAACTGCCAAGCTTGTTAGCTGCTTTGCATAAGCTGATGCATGCGCAAGCCTGGGCCCGCAAGGATTTCCGTGGAGCTCTGTGCAGGTGTCTGCCCACCTAGAGCAACTTGCAGGATTAGGGCCTAACATTTTCCATTTGAAAATCCTGCCATTTATTCAGGCTTCTTCCTTCTGGGATGTAGCAAAACCATGCTAATCTGCAGAGTTATAATAGTCACTAAAAACCTGGTGATATTTTCCCCCCATCTCTCAGCCACGATTTAATGCAATTACTGAGACTTCATCATTACAATACACACACAGAGCAATGCACCTAGTCTAGTCTATCATACATTACAAATGATATAAACTAAACTACAAACTATAAAAATCAACAGAGTACATTTACGTGAGGCATCATTTCCCCTTTTATGAATGATCAAAGAAGTGAAGCAGCACAGTCCTGAAAACTCCTCAACTCAAACTTGGGCCACCAGCACTACATTGTGCCATCAGGGGAGTTCTGCTCAAAAACTGATGTTGCATTACAGCTCCCATTTATTAGAAGGGAGGTTCTACCTTAGTTGCCTTTCAATAAAAAAAATTGCCATTATTCATGGATACGAAACAAACATCCAAGATCAATTAGTTAGAATTACCTGGTGTACTTGGATTTCAGCTAGAGAGCACAGGATAAATGGCTGTTATGGGCATTTGTCATTTAAAAGTCTACCAACAAAACAGCAGTGCATTTTTCTAGCTCAATATTACAAATCAAGACCCAAATCTTGTGAAGACATACATACATGCTTAACTTCACACACTGCAAGTAACCCCATTGATTCAATGGGACAAACAACAGAATGTAAAGTAAAGCACTAAGTCTGCAGGATCAGGGCCCCCCAAAAAATCTCTTCCACCCACATCCATTTCAGCCCTCTCAAAATACCCTTCTCCCTGATTATATGAGAGGGGGAAATTAGGTGTTACTTGTACCCAGATTTGGTTATGTCAATAAACTCTACCCTACATTAAACTCCTTCCACTGGAACTCACTCCAAGCAGGGCATATGTTATTGTTCCAAATGGAATCTGATCAGCATTTAGAGCTAACTGTTTGTGTCTGCTCAATACCCTGTTATATAAGAATTCATAGTCATCTGGCATGCAGAACTGTTATTGACATCAGAGGAAGCGATCTACCCTGAACAAGTGCAGTTTATGCACCAGTGCCTATGGAAAATCCCCATGTGTCCTAAATTAGGGAGAGACACTTGCATGATTTTGAAAGAGAAGAATAGCACCTTTAGTATTATATTAGTCAACTCACTAACATGATGCAGATGGACTATTTTGGGACATGGAGCCTGAGTAAAGTGGATATTGAATTCTCCTAATAAGATTGCTGCACTTTGCTCTTCATATTTGTAAGTTTATATAAAATGTCATAAATGTATGTATAAATAATAAAGAAACATTTCTTGCGGTTTGAAATAATCCATACAAATCCTATCACAATAACAGCCTCTCCAAATTTTACCCCTAGGGTTTCTGATAACTCTGTCCAATAAAGAGTACAATAATTTCATCAGGCAAGAACCAGAAAGGCAGGATGGTAACTGGGTTTGGGAAATAATGGTAATGAAACTCTACACATGCAGCTCTTCAAACTGGCACTGATTTGATAAAAATGGAAAGTGCAAAGTCATTTTAGGCTCATTTTTTTACATCTTTCAGAGAGTTAAATACTTTTAAAGTGATTGCTTGAAACCCTGGGCTTTCTAATAAAACTCTCTCTATGGGCTAGACAGACAAAGATGTTACTGGTAGTATTTCTAATCACGCTTGGACCATGGGCTCAATCCTTTTTCATTCCTTACTCAGTCTAAGCTCCCATTGGCTTAACCACCATACATCCCTTGGTTGAATTTTAATAGCCTCAGCTGGCACTTGGGCAGCCGCCACAGAGATAACGAAGACTGAACTAATTTATTTTCTCACCTCATAGGGGTGGCCTTTCTAGGCAGAAGTTGAGATATACTGGCAGGGTGGTATGTGGAGACTTTTACTTCTGCGGCCCATGTTGTATGTACTCTATTTTTTAACAGGGGTTTTATTATTATTTGTGTTGCAATAGCACCTGGAAGCCCCAATGGAGAACAGAGCACTGTCCATATGGTTATATACCCGAGTACAATCTAGACTAACGAGCAGCTGTGCCATTCTTGCCATGCAACCTTGGGTGCCTTACGATGTCTTGCGGAAAGAGTTTCCAGCTGGGCCGCTCACAAGCAGACTTCTAGCTTGCAAGCCACACACTGAATGTTTGTGTGAAACTGCAGCCTGCCAGCCACACTTGGGTTACACTCTGGCTCTCCCCAGCCTTGGTTATACTGCAGGGTGATCCCAACATACTCCCGGACTTAGATTTCCCCTCAGAAATGTACGTCCTGTACTGCCCAGCCCTCTCCTGGGCAAGACAAGTCCATTATTCTTGAATAGAAGTAACATGCACACATCTTGTCACCACAAATGGAGTTTCCCAGACACTTCAATTTAAACACACTGGATTAGAAAAAGGGCACGTCCACACTATACATTTAAGTTGACCTGAGTTAGGTTGATTTACAGCCACCGCATTAATTACTGCGGTTTTTCACATCCATGCTACCCTCCTTCTGTCAGTGTTGTGCATCCTCAGCAGGAGCATTTCCACTGACTTAAGGGGGCAATGTGGGGGGCTGCTCCCTGGGCTCTTGGCTCCCTGCTCCCCACTGGGAGCCCAGGTGGCAGCCTGGCTGGGAGTCAGGAGGGCTCTAGCTGGAGCCCCCCACCTGGCCCAGGATGGCCACCTGCGCTGTCAGCCTGGCACATGGTTCACAGCAGGGAGCCTACCTTACTTGTCAATTTCACGGCTGCAGCAGGGAGCTGTAAAATTGAAAAGAAGGACAGTCCACAGCCCACATAAGTGTATTGCCCTAACTACACTGATATAAGCCCTATGCTGCTTGTGGAGGTGGACTTATGTTGCTGTAGTAGGGCACTTACACTGGCGGGGGCAAGGCTGTAGTGTAGACACTGACATAATTATGTCAACATAAACTGGGAATAGAAACTAGGTCTCCCAACTCCCTGTCCAGTAGACAATGTTGTATAGGTCTGTAAACACGTCATCTGTCATCAGCACTAAACTCACTTCACTACTTTGGGAGGAAGCTCTAGCACCAGAGGAAATAAATGGGGAGCCAGATCTCTTTCGCTCTTATTTACATCAGAGCATGAGGACCACATGCTGACATTGCCTCTGTCCAATGCCTTCGCCAAAAGATACAAATGTTTTCAGAATCCTTAGAGCAGAATTATTTAGAAAAATATGGTAGGTAGCAGGGCCGGGTCTAGGTTTTTTGCTGCCCCAAGCAAAAACATTTTTTGGCTGCCCCCCACCACAGCCCTGGGCTCACCCCGCCCCCTCCCCCAACTGCACCCTCCTGCTGTCCCAGCCCTGGGTCACTGGTAACTTGCTCCCAGGGTGGGTCATTCAGCAGGAATTTTGGATGTGCACAGAACACAGACAGGATTGGTTCTCATATGGTTACAGAACTGCAGTGAAGTGGAACAATTTTCAGCTTGTGTGATTGGAGGATATCTGGATGCATATTATAAGACTGTCCTACATAAATGAGGAAAAGCTGAGATACCTTTATTATTCTTTTGTTCCACTCTTTGTTTCTATGGGGACTGCACTATCACGATCTTCCTTTTAAACAAATAAAACAAACTTAAAAGAAAAAAAAAAGCAATGGCTGTTGAAAATAGCAATTCCAGTCCTAATAACCACTGGGAAACATTTCTTGCTCAATTTATTCTACTTTTTCTACAGCAAGTTACAGTGGATCAGTATATTTGATTTGGGGGAAATGAAGTAACAGCTGCCCAAATTGAGCTTGAGCACTCCTGAATTTTGAGGGTGTTCAAATCTGGAAGGCAGGTGCTAGATTCCCTTTCTGAATATGAGCTATATCTGGAGAGGAAAAGTCAATTTCTGCTTCCATGGCTCAGAAGTGGAAATCCTCCTAAGTGCCTGGTACTGTATCTAAAGCTGACCAGGTCCAGAGCCTCCCCTCCCTTACTTTTCATTTTAAATTCTAGTGGGATCCACATACCTCCCTTGCTAGGCTTCAGATAGAGAGGTTAGTCCCCCCAATTCCTTCTTTGGGGGAGAGCCCAGGGCTGGGGAGGCAAGAGGTGCGGGGGGGGGGGGGGGAGAAGAGCCCAGGGCTGGGGCAGCAGGGGTTGCGGCGGGGGGGGGGGAGAGGAAGAGCCCAGGGCTGGGGTAGCAGGGATTGCGGCGGGGGGGGAGAGGAAGAGCCCAGGGCTGGGGCAGCAGGGGTTGCGGCGGGGGTGGGGGGTGGGGGAAGAGCCCAGGGCTGGGGCGGCAGGAGTTGCGGGTGGGGGTCAGAGCTGGGGCAGCAGAGGGTGTGAGCGGGGGGAGCCCGGGGGGGGGGGGGGGGGGGACAGCAAAAAACCTAGAGCTGGCTCTGTTCCTACCATTCACAGCAAGCTGCAGATTTCAGTTCCATACTCCTTTCCCACACCCTTTCCTGTTGCTAGTGGCCAAGGGAATGCTGGGAAATGTAGTTCTTTCCCTGCTCCAGGGCTGGCTCTATAGGCAGGGAACTAACCAAGGAACTACAGCTCCTAGGGCCCCCTGTTGCTTCTCAGCTCCCATGCTGGATTCTTGAGCCTCTTGCAAATCTGCCGCCCCAAGCAACTGCTTGCTTTGCTGGTGCCTGGAGCCGGCCCTGGTAGGTAGTCTCCAAATGGATAGGAAAGTGCTGGTTTGACATTAACCAATGTCATCTATCATCAGGTAGAGCATGAACTTAGCATTCAATAAAAATAAATCTAGAGTCACTCTACAGCTGGCCCATATTCAACTGACAAATATCCAGCTCTGCATTTCTATGCAATCAACATGAACAGCAGCTGCTTTACTACTGAATTTCATTGGGACAACATTTTTCCTACTTTACTTGTTTACTTTTTTGAACATACATTACACATTTCTCTTTTCATTTTATGCTCTTCCCTCAAAAATATGCAAGAATAAATCATTCCTTCTACGTCTCTAATATGATTTTGTCACATTCTAAAAGGTCAGAGCATGTAACTGATAACATATGAGAGAGAGAGAAAATTAATGTTTATAGAGGATTGGGTTAGAGGAGTATTGTCATGACAGTTTCAGACTTTATATTTCTGTTGCCATTCTACAAACCTTTGCAACAGGAAAGTAATTCATAGGTGACCTAGCAAGTAGAGGTGTGCAAATATCTGTTTTTTTGGTTTGCTGGCAGTTCCAAAAAAGTTTCATTTTGTTAGATACAAAATGTTTTGTTCAGATTTCAAGCATTTTAAATTTAGATAAGATTGGAGATTTCTAAACAAAAAGTTGTTTTGAATCAAAACATTTTTCTTTAAAAATATTGAGATGACAAACTTTCAGAAAGTCAATTCTCCCCCCCCCCCCTTTTTTTTTTTTTGACTGAAACTATTCAGCAAAAAACTGACCTGAAATCACAAAAAACATGTTGGCATCACCAAATCTGCATTTTTTGCCCAGCTCTACTGGCAAGGGAGACATGTACAAGCTTACGAGTAGAAACATTTTCACTGTTTGCTCTTTTGTCATTCCCTTATTTTTGTTGATCAAGTGCAATACACAATTAACCCTGATTTGTATAAAATGCTACATGCATTTGAATTATGTAGGTATCACTAATGTAATATACTTTGTTTAAACCAGTGGCTCTCAACCTTTCCAGACTACTGTATCCCTTTCAGGAATTTGATTGGTCTTGTGTACCCCAAGTTTAATCTCACTTAAAAACTACTTGCTTACAAACTCAGACATGAAAATACAAAAGTGCCTCAGCACATTATTACTGACAAACTCCTTGCTTTTTCATTTTTACCATATAATTATAAAATAAAGCAATTAGAATATAAATATTGAACTTACATTTCAGTGCATAGTATATACACTATACTACAGAGCAGTATAAACAAAGTCATTGTCTGTATGAAATTTTTATTCAAATTGACTTCACTAGTGCTTTTTATGTAGCCGGTTGTAAAACTAGGCAAATATCTAGATGAATTGATGTAGCCCTGGGAAGACCTCTGCATACCCCTAGTTGAGAACCACTGGTTTAAATTATATAGTCCCCCCGGATGGTTAATTTAAAACATTACATGGCTTTTTCTTTGTCATATCCATACTTGACAACTCCCTGAAGAGCTTGGCAGGAGAGAAGTAGAGACAGCCATTCCCACTTATAAACATACTAGCCACTTGGAAGGGAGGCATCTGGCCCAGGACAGAGTAGGACTCAGGCCATGGCCTCCTAAAGACAAGAGTGGTTGGAGGCATGGGTCGCTCTTACAGAAACCCCTCCATGAAAACTAGCAGGGGAGGGACAAATACCAACACCCTCCCCCCGAGCGAACCTGCATGGTTCCTTTCACATAACCCAACTGAAACACACTGCAAGACTTGTGTTGTCTTGGCTACTTCTGAGCCATCGCTTATTCTTTCTTGCTTCTTTGGTCTATTATGGAGTTAGTTAACTCATTGAAGAAATCAATTGGATTTTTCTATTATTCAGCTTATACCCTTGAGGCATCACTTACAAACTTAACTGAGTATCCGGTGTTAAATGGAAAAAATGGATGTTTCTCTGTTTATATCAAAGTGACTTTTGTGGACATCGTTCCTAGTTAGAGGCACTGATGTATTTATCCTAACAGTTTTGGATACTGAGGTGACCCCATGGCACTGCTAGGGAGGTAGGCTGGGAAGAATTAGCCTACCTCTCTAATTCAGGAATGAGGGGAACAGAGCTGAGCTGGTATTAAGACAATAAGATAAGAAAAGAAGCTTAAAACTAACAGAGACTGACTGACAACCAGTGCAGCCAAGTCAAACAAACTACATGCTTATTCCATCTGACACTAAGCACTCAAGATCTTAGCAGCACTGTCTACCAAGCCGTAATCTCTTAATTGCACATTCAGGGATCTTATAAGAAAAAAAATTACAGTAACCAAAAGAGTGGATGAAACAAAAGCATGAAGGAGGACCTGAACAGCAGCAAGAATCAGACAAGGACATACTTCGGCTAGGTGATAGAAAGCAGATTTCAACACATCAGCAAGGAATGAGAGTCAAATAATGAAGAGAATGTGTCTAGACCCCTGTGGTTTATTGATCTGTTTAAATGGATTTAATGTTTGTCAATGGTATTGGATTGATGGTCCTACGAACCAAATTTCTCTAATTTTATCCATTTATTTCTATAGCAAAGATGCATCTGTTCAGAGATGTCAGCTGCCTGCTATCACATACAATGTTATGATGGGGTCTAGTAGCTCCTCCAGGGAGGCCCTGGCAGCATGGTGGCACTACTACTTCTCAGCATATGCGCAACATTCCTCAGGTGGCATACGACCGGGATTCATCACCCAATTTGATTTGCTGGTTGGATCATTAGCTTCCCCAGCTTGGGCCGGGTACTGATGGGGAGTGCAACGTGAATGCTGATCCCTGCCCCCCATTGCTGGCACTAGTGCTTCTTGAATGCAAAGGTGAAGCGTCCCAGCCAGCAGGCCTGCAGCACTCTATAAGCACAAGATGGTGCATACAAAAGGGTTCGTCAAGACTATGCATCACCGACAAGATCATTGGGAGCTCATGCTACATTTTTCCACCAATAGTGCTTAGAAGCACTGTATAATATGTTCCCTTCACGGCTTCCTGAGGCATTTTGCCTGCCTCCACCCTGGGCAGAAAGAGTGTCCTAAACCCCATTACTCAACCAGTACATCACTGAATCCAGACTAGTGCTACTCAGATAGCTCTTACAGCAATAATTATAATCAGTGCTCTGGTGAAAGAGTTAATGAGATGGTTGTCTAAAGCCATTGTCTATGAGCTACAAAGCTTGCAGCAAAAATCTGGCATAATCCCATAAAAATATGTGGTAAAAGAAATGTTAAGACTAATTACTGGTTCTTCAGCATATGAAGGAAATTTAAACCTATGTGAACAAATCTACTAACACGAGGAAACCTTCACAGATTAAGGAGTCATGTTATAAATACAGAGGCCTTTGTAACATCGGAGATAACAGATTTGCTGGAGTAAATCTGAAGCCATTTTACAAAGACATAATTTTACTGCTGTTGAGTCTATAGAAGCTAAACTATAAGAGAAACAGTAGCACATAAGTCACCCAGTGTCTCAGAAGTGCCCAAGGAGGGCAGAGTGGTAGACTGTGTTGAAATATGGTTTGTTTGAACACAAGAGTACCTTTGTGAAATTGCTATGGGATATCATATTAAAATTCCGTCTGTTTAAAAATGCTCCCATATTGGTCTCTCCGCGTGTGGTAACTATTGTTTGTTCAGAATTCAAAAGCCACTGGTGTGGAACAATACACATTATAATGGGCTGCAATATATTTTTTCTAGTCTAAAAATATCTCTAGGTACTGTAGATTTTAACCTTTGGCAAACAATTCATCTTTGCCCTAATCAATTAACTATTGGTTTTCTGGTTTTGACAAAGTACATAGAAATAATGGGAATACAAACTCTGTATATACAAAGAAGGTACAACTTAGGAAATACCCCACCTATCGGGATGCTAAATACCACTATTTATTTTTACCCTTATATTAGACATCCTGGAAACACTGATGGCTAATAAACAGATTTAATTCCCAGATTAGATCCATATCTCCAAACTGTAATTTCACTTCTGTAAATTCAGCTGCTTAAGAGAATGAAGGTGGAAAGTCTGATGGGCTGGTGATGTAATTTCAAGAACGAAATTACAGGAATGATGAGAAGGCTCCAGAAAAAAAACAAAAACTAATAATTTCCCCTCCTCCCGACTCATAGGTGCCTCTGGGGCAAGAACTGGAACAGGCAGGAAACTATCCATCTTACTTATGTATTTATTATGAAAGCATTCTCATGTACTAGGTCTTCATCACCATAGTAACCAAGCACCTATGTGCCTGGGTATGCACTTTTGATACCTGAAGTTTAGTGCATTGGTTTAGCTTCTAACCAATTATTGTAATCAAATCTTATCAATTATGACTGAACACAAATTTAATTGTTGTTCCTTCTTAATGTAATATTTTGTTGTTTGTTCAAAGTGAATTAGCACAGTAGTCTTAAAATAGTTTGCACAACAATACTGTCCCTTTAGAATTGCTCTCATCCTGCAAAGTAAGTGCTATTAAATAACAGAGTTCCCTAAAAGAGGAACTTGCAGTATACGAGAAATTATGAAGAACTTAGACGTTATTTAATTCAAAGTCTATAAAAGACCATATTAATGAGTCCCCTGCTCGCCAAACTATCCCTTATGGGCTGTGGCACCTTAGTCATGTGAGCAGTTACTCACTCAATGGGATAGCTCATGCAATATGAGTAAGGGATTCACAATCTGACCATATGAATGTAGATCCTTCTCTTTCTCCCCCACCGTAAACTGATCCTCATTTTCTTCAGACATATTCATTATTTGTAAATATTGGCCAAATAGTTTGGATGAATAATTTTCAGATTATGGGTTGGTACACAAGTTCACATTAGTTTGTGAATTGATCCCATAATGTTGGATGTTTGTTCCTTTAGAGTAATTAGTTTTAAAATGTAGGTGAAGATTGGATTAAAAAAATGGGTCTGATGCTCCTAAACCATTGGCGATGCATTTGAAAACAAAGCCTTTTGCAGGGGGGGGGGGAGAGATCTAGAAAGTCTACATTAAAAGAATGCACAGCCAACATTTGGCCGCCCTGGGCAATCTGTTACAAATACACTAACAAACAAAACAGACCTTCATGCAAGCTCTTTGGGATGGGGATTGTCTCTGTTTGTACAGTGCTCAGTAATGAAGCCCCCATAATATTGAGGCCATTGGGAGTTCCCATAATATAATGGTTCAGTAGCAACTAGATGACATTAATGTTAATAGACTCCACAGAATCCCCACTGGACTCTTAGAACACTGTTACCCATAGCAAACTTAATTCAATTATTTATTGATATAGCCAGGAGTCAGGGTTTGTTTTTATTATGGAACCAAATGAACTAAAACAAGAAAAGGTGTAGTATCTAGACCTCTAAGATGGGCTAGCCCAGAAAGCCAAGAGTTCTTTGTGTCCTCCTTCATCTGCCAAGTGCCTGACCTCCTAAAGGCACTCCAGGCTGGTATTATTGGAAATACCACCTACAGATAATAGCTCATCTGGGAAGACATAACACTGGTCTACAATTTTTGAGACGTCGTCTGCTTCAGAGATAAAATGTGCTATTTATTATGTATTTTGATGTGCTGAATTCAAATATGACAATTAAAACAACTGATTGGCTACTGTTTCTAAGATATTTAAGTTTTTACATTTTATGTCTATGTATATTGTGTAGATAGTAGAATTTTAATTATAAATTGTAAACCTAGGTCTTTTCATGTGTTTATGAATTGGAATTGAGGGCAAAACATTGCCATTATGCAGTAAAACAGCTTTAAGTCTCGTCTTCGATGAATCAATAAACAGTCTCCACTCATTTGGATCATGAACGATGTTGAGGGCTGCCATCACACCACTGATGTTGTTGCAGGCTAGAAGATCACCTTCCATGAAGAAGAATGGGACAAGATCCTTTTGACGGTCACAGAACATGGAAACCCTAACATCACCTGCCGGGAGATTCCACTGCTGTAGTCTGGAGCCCAACAGCTCTGCCTTACTCTTGGGTAGTTCCAAATCCCTGACAAGGTCATTCAATTCACCTTGTGTTATGAGGTGTGGTTCAGAGGAGGAGGATGGGAGAAAATGTGGGTCCTGTGACATTGATGGTTCAGGACAAGAAGTTTCATCCTCTTCCTCGTCTGACTCAAGTGAGAATGATTCTGGTGCATCAGGAACCGGCAGTCCTTCTCTGTGGGGTACTGGGCGTATAGCTGATGGAATGTTTGGATAATGCACAGTCCACTTTTTCTTCTTTGACACACCTTTCCCAACTGGAGGCACCATGCAGAAGTAACAATTGCTGGTATGATCTGTTGGCTCTCTCCAAATCATTGGCACTGCAAAAGGCATAGATTTCTTTTTCCTGTTCAACCACTGGCGAAGATTTGTTGCACAAGTGTTGTTGCATATGTGTGGGGCCCACCTCTTGTCCTGATCTCCAATTTTGCAGCCAAAATAAAGGTGATAGGCTTTCTTAACCATAGTGGTTATACTGCACTTTTGTGATGCAAAAGTCACTTCACCACAAACAAAGCAGAAGTTATCTGCACTGTTCACACGAGTACGAGGCATCTCTGCTCACTTTGGCTAAACAGAAATGTGTCCCTTTGCAAAATCAAACTCTGACAAATAAGAGAGCATGACACTGTTTGATTTCTAGAGCTGATATAGGGCAATTTGTTCAGTAGAGTGATGTAAGCTTCGTTATGATTGCATCATCCATGACTTCTAGGAATAACATGATGCAATTCATATCATGTATGATGCAATACCAGCTTCAGATTGCATCATTCATTGTTTTGCCTAAAAAGCAAGTACTGTCCAAACCCAGTCATAGATTTATTCATAGATCCAGTCAAAGATGTATTTTAGTCATTTCTGGTTTAAATTGAGATCTCTTCCCTTTATAACTCATTTATCCTCCACCATTCCCAAGTCAAGGGTCGTATATACTGACCCAATAGCATATTTTGAAAACTAGAGCCAATCAACAATTTTAAGCATCATTTTCATTCTCAGTGACCCAGAATTAGTAAAGTTTGACTACATTTATTTCAGCAGCATTTTGGCTGTAGAGCAGTGTAATCGAGTGACAGGAAATCAGCATCTGGTACTATCTCAATGTCATTTCTGGAAATACAACCCCTTTTCACAGTTGTGCTACCAACATGAGTTGGAAAAAGGTGAAACTCATTCAGTTTGAAAGTTCTACAATTTGGCTACCAATACACTTAGCTCCCTACTCTCTCCCAAATTACTCACATTTTGCCAGAACGGTTCACTTACTAATCTGTGTTACATAGTTAGGAAGAGAATGATTACTCTTTGCCCAATTAAACTGAATACAAGAAGCTATGGTACAACCAGTGGAGTGTTGTTCAAACAAAACATACGCTTCCAGATGATCTCACTGATGATCAGTAATCAGACATAGCATGTTTCTTACTTGCAGAGAGTGAGTAGGCATTCAGTTACGGTTTTAATTAAAAGTAACTTGGTTACAGTACTGGTTCAATGTAAATAAATTGAATGCATTTCGTAGGAGTGTCTTGGATGAAACCTTAAAAACCACAGGTCCAAGTGTCAACTGAATAAAGTATTAAATATGTCCTTTGAGGGTCGCAATATACACAGATTGAATCTATTTCCCCATGTTAAGTATCCTCACACCTCTTGTCAGCTGTCTGAAATGGGCCATCTTGATTATCACTACATAAGTTTTTTTTCTCCTGCTGATAATCCATTGCTCATCTTAATTAATTAGCCTCTTAGAGTTGATATGGCTACTTCCACCTTTTCATGTTCTGTATGTATATATATCTCCTTACTACATGTTCTATTCTATGCATCTGATGAAGTGGGCTGTAGCCCACGAAAGCTTATGCTCAAATAAAATTTGTTAGTCTCTAAGGCTATGTCTACACTATGGGGGGGAAATCGATTTCAGATACGCAAATTCAGCTACGGGAATAGCGTAGCTGAATTCGACGCATCTGATCCGACTTACCCCGCTGTGAGGATGGCGGCAAATCGACCGCCGTGGCTCCCCCGTCGACGGCACTTACTCTTAACTGGGCTGGTGGAGTACGCGCGTCGATTCGGGGATCAATTATCACGTACCGACGAGACGCAATATATCGGCGAGAGATCGATTTCTACCTGCCGATCCGGGCGGGTAGTGAAGACCAGCCACAGGTGCCACAAGTACTCCTGTTCAGTTTTCAGAGAGTGAGTTATGTTCATACAATCTCCAGTTTTGCATGAAATAGTTCTCAATATAAATCACAAATTTCAGGGAGGGGGAAGGAGCCTAGGAGATCTGGATCCTTACTTCCAACTCTATCTCAGACTTTCCGTGTGGCCTGGGCGAGTGATTTAACTTAAGATTTTCCATTAATAAAGTGGGGGTAACAGTACACATTTCTCTCAAGGTAACAGAGGCAGAGTTAATTTGTAAAACTTGAGATCCTTGGATGTACAGGTTATACAAGTGCAATCCATTCTTATTTATGTGGGCTAGTCAGCTAATAACAATACTATTACTACTAATTAACAGCACCCTCAGTAATTCCAATAAGACTGGTGTGGAATTAGGGACTTCAGTTTTTTTTTTAAAATGGGAATAATGTAGAGTAATGAAAGCATAGTAAGGCCCAGAGCCTGCTAGTCATTTTGCACAGGTGACAGTGAGGCCGATGCTGCATGGCTGCCCAGGTCAGTTCTCCACTGATTAATTTATATTAGCTGAACCCAGCTACTTCCATTTTGCCAATCTATTACTTTAATTCCAAAACACACTGTTTTTTTCTTAAAGCCCCAGGCCCTAGAATCACATGAGAATCTCACCTTTCATTTTAAAAAAAGACGACATCGCTAGCCCTCATGGGTGTGGAACAAAGCTTGAAAACATGAATTTTAAAGTCCCCCAAACCCATCAGGCAAATATCCAAAAGCATATGGTTTTAGTGAAGTCTCATGACATTTTGAGGCAAAGACCATGTTATTTTTTTTAACATTTGTGGTTGGCAATGTTGCAGCTTGAATTTTCTTTTCATAACTATTTACTCAATTCAACTATAAATCCTCTGTAATTTGATTTTTCAACCCCCATAGCGGTCATCTCCAAGCCTTTCTGCCAGGAAATGGAAGAGCATCTGTCTCCTAGATTTTGACTATAAGACAACAGTGGGTGTCAAAGTGGTCAAGGCCACTTCCTAGGTCACTAAAAGTTTGCTGTCTAGTGGAGCCAGCTGAAAAATGAAAGGATCCTACAGAAAATCAATGGCACCTCCATTAAAGTGCAGTCTCTTGCAGTGAAGAATTTGCAAAACCCACAGGGAAGCAACTTTTTCTACCACAGTTAGTTTCTAGTCTCTTGTAACAGATAACTCTATAGCCTGGTTTGAACCCTCGTAAAACAGAAGGTGATATCAGGTATGTATCCAAGACTAGTGTTTAGTCTCCCCAGATGCTTATACTTTCTGTAGTGGCAAAGTATGACCAGGCTACACATATTGCTGTCCTGAATAAAATCTCTAGTGTTTCCTTCTTCAGTGTTGTTCCACATGAGAGAACCCTTCTCGTTTGGTACGGGCTTCTTGACATACAAGTCCTGCCTTTCTACTTCTTTAGTTGTTGCCTCCCTCTGTTAAGCTAAGGTGATGAATTCATGAAAGACAGCTTTGTCTTGTGATTTGAACAATGAACGAGGAGCAAGAAACTACCGAGTTCTGATTCTAGCTCTATCTATAAAGTAAGTGGCCTCAGTAGGGTAACCAGATGTCCCGATTTTATAGGGACAGTCCTGATTTTTGGATCTTTTTCCTATATAGGTTCCTATTACCCCCCACCCTCATCCCGATTTTTCACATTTGCTGTCTGGTCACCCTGGGCCTCAGACAAATCTATTAACGTCTGATAGCAAAATCCTACCCTCAACTGCTCCAATGTCAAGCCAGAGTAGCTTCTGTCCCTCAACAAGTCATCATGTCAAGATGAATCTTAGCGTAGCAAAGACTGAGCAGTTCTTCTAGTGAGTCACCCAAAAGATAACAACATACAAAGTTTTAAAGCATATTGTACACATGCTCAGGTACTTAGGCAACGAGTGGCCTGACACTAGTTAAACAAATTCATAAAGTTCAGCAAGAAGTCAAGGAAAAGTCATTTAACTAATTTCCCTAAATTAATGGACAATATTATCAGTATACATTAAAATAATATTAAAAATTCAGCAAACTTGGATACAAAACTTCTGGTTTCACATATGCCTAACTTAAAATTCACAATGTAGTTTGTATAGATGGTAAAATTGCTAAGAGGAAGCCAGAGGAGACAGACAGCATCACTTATTGCATGCTAAACCAGCTTTTCCACATAACATTGAATTTCTCTTCATTGTTAGAGTTAATGTATTCTCCAGGAACAAAGCAACATTAGAAAAATCCAAATCTCTCCTCACCCAAAATAGCTATTCTCCCAAGAAAGAATTAAAAGTATTTAGACAGGATATGCAGTAAATATCTAATTTAGCCATTTGACTTGTTTGGAGAGAGAGATGAACCATGGCAAATATAGCCAACTGGACAGTGCTGATAATTATTCAGCATAAGCCAAACTAACCAGATGGGCACTTTGAACTGGTTAGAAGGACAGGTGGTCATAGTGCTTTCATATAACTATCCTCAAAGCACTACATCCAAAGAACAGTGCCAACTGATAGTGTATTATTACAAGAAAACCCACTTTCAGAGAGCTTCATTCTGCCAGCTTAACTCCTGTTAAGTAGCACTTATTCATAAAGGGGATGAAGAGTCCAGAAGGAGGTAACATCCACTAATGAACAGCTAGTGTGGTGGACCTACTGTCCCAGGAGGAGGGTGGGTAGGGAAATAGCTTGTAGCATCCTACCTCAAGGCCTGAAAACAACCACAAGCTCTAAATTTATTGAACCTAATGCTGCTTTGACCTAGAAGTAGTCAGACCCTTTACACAACAGTATAACCATTCACAACCTCATGGCGTTTCTAAAACAAAACATTTGTTGCAACAGGAGAAATTTAATCTCTGACCTTTATTTACGTTTCTCCCAATTCCCCAAACAATCAGCCTGCAACTGGAACAGGATGATATTGACAGGTTGATTTCTATTCCCAAACAATGGAGAGTCTGTCACTCCTCCTCCTTGACAGTATATTGACATCAGTGTGGAATTACAAGGTCACGTTGATTTGCAGCCCCTTGGGGGTTACAGAAGCCACAATCATCTGTCATAGCCCTCAGCATTCCATTAGAAGCTTGCTGATCTATCTCCAAATTTGCTAGTATGGCGAACATCTGTAGAGGAATCTCATTGCCCGCAACAAAAAACAGAGAGAGAGAGAGAGAGAGAGAGTCAGTCAGTGGTACACACAAGAATAAATTAAGTTTCCAAGAGGCATGAGGAGATATCAAGTTATCATTTATGATCTGTTAGATGGGACAAATTATGTTACATCCTCACTTTTTATTTAATTTTCTAAAGACAATGTGGGGATCCTTGCAGATAGTCAGTTGGAAGCGGGACAGTGACACTGATCTGAGAATAGGCTGGTTAGTCAAGGTACTTTTGATGTTCCCCATCCCAGTGTCACAGAACATAGCAGTGATGGATTAGGAATATAAAAACAGGCATACTGGGTCAGACCAAAGGCCCATCTAGCCCAGTATCCTGTCTTCTGACAGTGGCCAATGCCAGGTACTTCAGAGTGAATGAACAGGTAATCATCAAGTGAGCCATTCCCAATCTTCTAGCAAACATCCTGGCTAATAGCTATTGACCATCTTGACTAATAGTTATTGATGGACCTATCCTTCATGAATTTATCTAGTTCTTTTTTGAACCCTGTTATAGTCTTGGCCTTCACAACATTGTCTGGCAAAGAGTTCCGCAGGTTGACTGTGTGTTGTGTGACAAAATACTTCCTTTTGTTTGTTTTAAACCAACTGCCTATTAATTTCATTTGGTGACCCCTAGTTCTTGTGCTATGAGGAGTAAATAACATTTTCTTATTTATTTTCTCCACACCAGTCATGATTTTATAGACCTCTATCATATCCCCCCCAAGTCATCTCTTTTCTCTCTCTCCTCAGATGGAAGCTCTTCTATACCCCTAAATCATTTTTGTTGCCCTTTTCTGTACCTTTTCCAATTCCAATATATCTTTTTTGAGATGGGGTGACAACATCTGCATGCAGTATTCAAGATGCTGGTATACCATGGATTTAGATAGCAGCATTCTGATATTTACTGCTTGTCTATCCCTTTCCTAATGGTTCTTAATATTGCTAGCTTTTATGACTGTCGCTAGACAGAGTGAATGTTTTCAGAGAACTATCCATAATGACTCCAAGATCTTTTTTTTTGAGTGGTAGCAGCTAATCTAGATACCATCATTTTATATGTATAGTAGGGGTTATGTTTTACAATGTTTATTGCTTTGCCTTTATCAACACTGAATTTCATCTGCCATTTTGTTGCCCAGTCACCCAGTTTTGTGAGATCCCATTGTAACTCTTCATGGTCTGCTTTGGACTTAACTATCTTGAGTAGTTTTGGATCATCTGCAAATTTTGCCACCTTACTGTTTACCCCTTTTTTCCAGATCATTTAGGAATATATTGAATAGGACTGGTTCCAGTACAGACCCCTGGGAGACACCACTGTATGTATACACCTCGCTCCATTCTGAAAACTGACCATGTATTCCTACCCTTTGTTTACTATCTTTTAACCATTCCCTTAAGGGGGCATTCTGCTCTGAAGATAGCATTGTGGGACCCCATGTTCATTGCATCCCCAATTTCTCCATCAGAGGTGCTCAGTTTCCAGCAGTCCTCTGACTCACAATGGAAGGAAGTGGATTCTTTCCTTCTCGTATTAATATTAGGACTTCAGCAGGCCAAATTATACCTCCAGTGATGGAGTGGCTTACCTGGTCTAGTATCATGTTGTTCAAGTCTCAGTTTCCCCTCCATCAGTGCCCCACTTTCTCCTCAGAGATCAGCAATCTCCCTCTGGCTGGGCAGTTGATTTGGGGTTTAGTCCTTTAGTCAAACCAATGAATCCTCCCCTGCAGGGGCACAATCAAGTCCAGCAGAGAGTCCAAGTCTTCCACCCGCCTCTCTTGAAGGCCTGTCATTCTTCTCCCCTCTCCAGGCCATGACAATTTTCTGTCCAAGGCCTTCCATCGGCTGCAGGAGTTTTTCCACTGCCATTTAGTGTTAGCATTAGAGAGCTCAAGGCCTGCCTCTACTCAAGGTTCTAGCCAAGGGACTCTATTCTGTGCGCAGCTGGCAGCTGTCATACTCCAGGAATGCATGTTTCTGTGCTTCACAGGGCCACCTCCTCCAAAGCTTTGCTTGCTAGCTTTCTTCTTTCCAGACAACCCATCTCAGGATCCTTCTCCCTAGATCATTCCCTGGCCCTTACCCAATCCCTCTTCAGCTCATTTCCCCAGGTCACCATGAGTCTGGTCTCTCCTTGAAATGAGCAGGCAGTTCTTGTATAGTCCCGCCTCTTTTCCCAGCAGGCCTTGTTGTAGGCTGTGGTCCCATTCTGGGGAATTACAAGTCTCATATTGCCTCTGGCAAAGGGCCCAAATTTAGAGCAGAGATTGGCTGGATCCAGGCCTGACTCGAAAGGGACAGCTCACTTAATATGATGCCTGTGCAAGCCTCATTTTCTTCAAATTATGCCCTTTGATACCTTTGAGTAACCTTATTGCTAATGACTTAATAAATGGAGCTTTGTGGCAAATGAACATAAAAGAGGCAAGAACAAAGCTGAAGCAAAATTCATTAAAAAAAGTTTGACTCTGAAGTGTTTTCTGAAAGTTTTTCGCAGCATTTGCCCATACTGAAAGAGGATTGTAAAACAAAAAGCCATGAAGGGGGGGAAAAAAATCTGGTTTTGCAGGATTTATTGAAATCAAACCCTTCTAATATGTGGAAGGACTTGAGGCCTCCTCATGAAGGCAAAAGGAATTTTGAGGAAGCCAATGGGAGTTTGACATGCATTGGGAGTACAAGCTGTGGCCTATAAACAGTTACAGAAGTGACTTAGTGAATGGAGATAGAAAGAGAAGGTCAAATATAGCAAAGGAAACTGTTCATGATGATATGATCAAACTGAGATAAGAGATCACGAATGGTCTGTGCACAGAAGAGGACAATTCCAGTTACTCTAAATGACAACAACTCAGGAAAGGTGCCTGGACACATAAGAGAGCTATTTACTTCTAAAATGCTTGAGGGGAAAAAAAAAAAAAATCAGAGCTGTACAGGAAAAGAGGCAGTTATGATGGAACATGTAGGTACAAAGTGACCTTAGGGAATAAAGATTAGATACTTATAAGGAGGAGGAAGCTGTGTCTATATCAAGGAGTGACATACCCAGTTTAACAACCACAGCATAGACGAGTGACAGGAAATAAGCCAGGTATGATAAATAAGATAGATGGAAAACTTCCAAGGTTTAGTGATCAAGATACTGTGAGCTGTAATATTTTCCTGAGGGTGTTATTTCAAAGAAAGCAATTTAAAAAGTTTTTTTTTTAAATGGTTTAAAGGAGTGTGAATTGAAGAAAAACTGATTGTACTCCATTATTGTCTACAACACTTGGGAGTGTAAAAGTGGAAAGCATTTAAGTCATGGTTAAAGAGTGTGTGCACTACACTCAGCACAGTAACATCAGCTGAGTAATTTCAAATAGGCCAAATCATGCAGCCGTTCAGGCACAACTCAGGCTGAAATTGCTGGATTTGGGTTTAGTATCTAGAGGAGTATGTACTAAGCATCACAAACCAGCATAGACGGCAATGATGAAATGAATGTTCATGTGAACAGATTAACAAAATTCATGCAGTGGAGGACATTGACTACTAGGCCAAGGGGAGATAAAATAGCAACAGAC